>NW_017728951.1:59824245-59847533 GCF_001723895.1 Crocodylus porosus
AGAAAACCAAAAGCAAACATTAAAACACAGATATTTAGGGTTTATTTTATTATGATGCTAGAGACACTGGTAGGCTTCCAAACTCCTGAGTTTGTGAAAGTCAGCTTTTCTAAAGTCAAGGATTTCTGCATTGCTGACTGATTTGCCAGATTTACGATGGATAGAGACAGTGATCAACTTGTGATCACTGTCACCGAGCTTCCTTTCGATCCTCAGGTTGCTGACTAGATCATCCCCTTTGGCCAGTACCAGATCCAGCAGTGCCTTACCTCTTGTCAGCCCATAGACTTTTTGGGTCAAATAGAGCTTGTCAGTGCAAGTCGATCACTGGCTCTGTCTTCTTATGCATTTTTAATGTGCACATGGAGTATGTTTAGATTACACTATTAATATCTGGTTTAAATTCTCAACTCCTAGAAATAGTTATCACATTTATTCATTTTTTACAGAACACCCAGCATTTGTTTGTTGCTCTGTAAAAAGATGCAGCTGTTTCTTTCTTCTCCCATCTGTGTTGCCTGATATTAAAAATGTGGTTATTTCAAAGGTATTTCATGTGAAACTTTGAAAATGTAAATTTAGCTACCTTTGCATGGAACAAATGAAAATGTTTAATGCCAGTTTTACAGTCTCTAATCTCAAGGGAGGTAGTCTATCCAGTTGTTTCTTCACACACTAATTCTTCTGCCCTTAAAGTTAACAGTATGAGAAAATAGCAGTGCTAAATATAATTTTTACAGTATTTAAAATTAGATAGTAGGCATTTCCCAAAGTTCATCATTCAAATAGCTGGGGGGGGCGTTTATACCAAACATAACATGCATATAATATAGTTTTTTATGTCTAAAATGTTTATTCCATCCCAATTTCAAACTGTCAAGATTTCTGGTCAAAATTCTGAGGGGAAAAAATGCTGATCATTATAATTTTTTTCTGCCCTATTTAATTCTGATATGCAAAGATCATCACATACAATGCACATCATTGATATAATATCAATATTATCACATTAGAATGGTAATGCTTTCTATTTTTAGCTGAAATTTTGTATTTCATATGAGCATATCTTGACATAAAAACTTTTGTATTTAAATTTCCAGGGTTGCCTGCCTCTTGTGCTGATGTTTGATATGAGGGAAGAAATTGAAGTAGAACCCCAGTTTATCACTCAACTAATGGAACAGTTAGATGTCTTCATAAGCCTTAAACCAAAGCCAAAACAACCAAGCAAGGTTAGTGAAAACCTAATATTTTCTTTGCAAACTGTGGTGTATGCTCTTTTTATCGGAAGCCACTATAATGCTTTTTGATACTAGATTTCAAAGAACCATGCAGTTTTCTTTTGTCTCGTCTTTCCTAGGGCTACTAATGTGGTGACATAGGAGCAGCTCTTCTACTTTATTGAAGGAAATGCTCCTTTTTGCTTTCAGTGAAGTCATACACGCTAAGATCAGAACTTTAGCCCCACTAGATTTAAACTAACAGGAAATTCAGGGTTTTTTTCAGTTAATCTTAAACTTGGAAAAATGTTTTTAGGCTGAAATCTTTCCTGTTACACTAGCTCTGGTTTTCCCTCATTTTTTTATAAAAGATTTGACAAAATTTGTATTATCTGTTCTAGCGAAGTATTGGCCATGCAAACACTTTCACAGGAGAGCAGAGCCACTTTCATGAGCAGATCTACTATGACGTATTACTGACCATGTTTCCTCACATACAGCAAACTCTCTAATACAGCTAACTCACTAATATTTTTAATAATTACTAAAAATTTTCTTCTGCCTGTTCCTGATAAAACATAATCAAGGCTTTGTGTTTATTTCCCCATGTGTGCTGAACAGTTTAAGTAGGCTTGTAAACCAGACATGTGTCCTTAAACAGGTTCAAATCAACATACTGACTTCTGACACACTTTCCACTAAGTCAGCAATTTTTATTTTAAATGTAGAAGTGCTTACATCAATAGATAGAAATAGTTTACATCCTATATGCTCAGACATCTATATAAACCTTAGTAGAAAGCATGTCATTTAAATAAAGATGAAATACTGTTGTGTGAAATGTTTCTTATAAATTTGACATGACTTTGCCATTTAACTTCTCTATATAGATATATAGACATAGGACGTAAAGAGCACCCCTGTATGCTCTTTATTATGGTGAACCATAATACTTTTAATCATGGTGACTGATGATAATCCTCAATTTTTTCCCTTTGTAAGCCTCACTCAATTAAAAGATGTAGGAGTATGGTTCTTAAAACAAAGTTATTTGCATATTCAGAGGTGAACAAAAATATTAACAATTCTTTAACAATTCCGTAGACTTTTGGATGCCTGAATAACCACCAATGGATATAGTGTTTCAGCTAATTTTGCCTTGTTACCTTACCTTACTGTAGCCCTCAAGTAATATCATAAAGCTTGTGCTACACAAATTTGTATTATATTATTATATCAGCTGTTTGTTTTTTTTATAGTCTGTGATTGTAAAAAGTGTGGAGCGAAATGCCTTGAACATGTATGAGGCAAGGAAATGCCTCCTGGGACTTGAAAGTAGTGGCATCACCATAGCAGCAAATCTGTCTACACTTTCATGCCCTGTTGGCCTCTCCTGTCCTGGTTTAGACATTTTGTCCTCAGCAGGGCTAGGACTCACTGGACTGGGTAAATACTTTATTCTTACTTACAACTTTTGAAACACTGATCACAGGTTTTGGGAAGGTCACACATTATTTGAGATTATGTATAATAGAGATACTTGATGATTTCTCAAATAGAAACCTACTTGAGTGAAATGCAAACACTCCTTGAATAAAGATAAATATTTTATAACATTTTGATAATAATCCAACATTCAGAGCTCACCCACAATGGTTCCTCTCAAATCATCTTTCCATCCATTAGCATTGATGCATCCACTTTACAGTTTTGTAAATTTATGACAGAACAGAGGAGGAGTATTGTTAAAAATGTAGACAGAGTGCACAAGCACCAGACCCCAAGAATGGATCCTGATGTAAGACCACAAGTCACAAGAAAAAATAGCTTATTTCATGGCCAACATAAAGCTAGTTACTTCCTGGCTTATTTGTTTTACAATTATTCTCTCTTTGAAAGTAATCCAAATGAGGGAAGATTTAAATACTTTTGGCATACATTTTATACTGATAAATAAGTTCCAATTAGTAACATATCAATATAGAAATAGTATCTTCAATATTAAAATTCCTAGTCCAATCCAACCATTGATTTTGCAAGTACTTGCAAGTACTTAGGAATAAACAGGTTTGCTGATATTGGTGAATCAGGATGTTATTATGTGAGGACAGCTTTTTTCTTCACCATGGCACTGTCCAATACTATCTGAAAGTTAAGTGCCTGAGAACAGTGAAGCTGCAAAGTAGCAATTACCTCTAATTTTGAGGTGATGCTTCCCCGAAGCAAAATTTGACGGAAACAATATGGAGAAATTCAATGGATACACAAGTTGTTGTAGGTTTTAATGGCAGCAGCCAACAGAAACATTCAAATACTGCAGTGGTGCCAACAGATAGATTGACTGGAAAAGGAGTAGAGATTTTCCTCCTTTTTGTTTAACTTCCTGAGATCCAAACAGGCCTGATTTTCATTGATCTTCAGTTGGGTAAATCTGTCTTAATTACAGCATGTTCTAATCAGAAATAATCAGAAGATTGTTATACAGTGTTGTGTATTAAAAATAATTAATATAATCTTTAAAAAATAAAGATCACACATGAATATGAATTATGTGTAATTTTTCCACAGGTCTATTGGGTCCTACTGCCCTATCTGTCAACACCTCCACTTCTCCAAACTCCCTCTTGAATGCCCTTAATAGTTCTGTTAGTCCTTTACAGAGTCCAAGTTCAGGCACACCTAGCCCTACATTATGGGCAACATCTCTTGCTAACACAAATGCCACAGGTTAGTAGAAATTAACTACAAATGAGATCAATTTTTAACTATTTAGGTCACTAGAATAAAAAAAAAAGTAAAAGACGGTACCGTTTTCTCTTAGAAGTCTCACAAGTAGACATTCTTAAACATTGTTTTACATAAATGTATAAATATGCAAATTTGATTTCTTTAGATTAATTGCATTTTATAATGTAATATTCAACTTTCTAGTATTGTTTTAAATGAGAAAATATAAAAATCTAAGTATCAAATACTACATTAAATAATTGGCTTTGCATGTTAATGTTCAGTATAATTACATTCAAAAGATTTTATACTGTATTCCATCATAATTCAGTTTGATTTACTATCTGATATACTCAGCTTGTCGGCTAACCCAAACATGACTTAATTTTTTATACAGGTTTTTCTGCTATACCACACCTGATGATACCGTCTACTGCCCAAGCCACTTTAACTAGTATTCTGCTATCTGGAGTACCTAATTATAGCCAGAATACACCGTCTCCCCCCCCCGGCTTGACTCCCATTGATGTCCATGTCAATGGTATGCAACCAGAAAACAAAAAAGGCTCAACTTCTTTAAATGGTCATGTGAAGGTAAGCATTGTGATATACAGCCTAGATGACCATTTGTCTTATTTGTTATGAGTCTAGTCTAAAATAATCTAAGAAAAAACATCTGTCATTCATCTAAGATCACTCAGATTCGGACTGCAATATAAATGCTTATAAAATGTAACTTCATCATTAAAAAAGCAAAACTTGTAGCCAACGTTCATGCAAGGAAAAAGGAGGAAGTCAAATATCATAACGTTTTTAAAACATATTTTGTTAATTATTTCAGACCTCAAATATCAGCTATGCTGCACTATCTGCCTCATCACTAGGAGAAAATGTGTTGAGCACAAACCACAGTGATCCAGTAAGACAAACAAGTAGTCATAGCACCTCAGAACAAGTGACTGCCAAATCAGATACTACAGATGGTAACATCTTGACTTGTATTTTTGGTAGTAATTGGTGGTAATGTTCATTTGATTAATGTTTGTCCATTTCACAAACAAATAATCACATGTTGAGATGAAATTTTTGCCATTATTTTTTTCAGAATCAAGCCTTACATCATACACATGTTATCTAAGAGATTGTATAAAAGTTGTTCAGTACCATGGATATTATAAGATCAGTTAATATGTTTGCACCACATTGTTTCTGTGGGTGCAGATACAGATAACAGTTTAACAGTTCCAAAATGTTACTGATTAGGAACCAATTCACATTTGTTGTGGGACAGTGTGGACACACATGCAAGTTAACCTTTCAAAAACATCATTGATAAGGAACCAGTTCACAATTGTGTGCTAGTATAAGTGTATTGGTTTAAAAAAAAAACCCACAAACCAACCCCCCCCCCCCTGCCAAACCCCACTCTTGACCAACACAGTTATATTGCTATAAAAAACCCTCTGACAATCAGGGAAGTTAATTATGTATTTTATTTTAATGTTTTCATCAATTTAATAGGTTTGTTAGCTACACCTGCTAATCTTTGCATTCCCATTGTAGAAGAGGAAACCAGGATTTATCAAAAAGAAACAAGACTGTATAGAGAGGCTGCATTCCTCTCCAACAAATATTATGTTTGTACAAAGGAAGTTTCTTTTTTGTTAGGTTCACAGTCACCCTGAACATTGATTTTAATGAAATACTCATTGGCCAGTTAGAAATATTTGATCAGTCATAGTTTAAAGAAAATTAAATATTGAGCTGTTTAATGTTAAAACATTACTTTGTTTTTGTTCAGTCTCACATGTAGGTACTTCCAGATACTTTGAAGTTTAGGCTAAGATTTTTTTTTTCAATTTTCTGCTGGTTTTGAGTGCCTCCGTTTCTGACTACCAAAATCAAAACATATTAAAAGGCCTGATTGCTAGGAAGTGCTCATCAGTCAGCTTCAACATCCTGTATTGAGTGAGGTACCTAAACCCCTAAAATGCATCCAAAATCCCCAGTCATTTCTGACCTTAAGTTGTTAGCTTTGACAGTATCCTTGTATAGCTAAATCTTGCTTAACTTGAAAAAATACTCTTCAGGTTTGTAGTCAACCACACATCAGTGCATACTTGTATATAAATAAATGAAATAACTGTGGCTATTTAGCTTTGAATAAATTAGTCCTCCTATAAATCATAGTGATTTACATATAGAGTGTGAAAATAGTTTTAATTTCATAACAATGACTGCCAGCAGTATGTATAGTAACGGTATTGGAATAAAAAGGGCTTTATATTACCACTGTTTTTCTTGGTTTTGTAGGTTGCAATGATGCTTTTGTAGAAGTAGGCATGCCAAGAAGTCCATCACATTCAGCCAATGCCAGTGATCTGAAGCAGATGATGAGTTCTTCAAAACAATCATGTGCTAAGAGACAAACCGTAGAGTTATTGCAAGGCACCAAAAACTCTCACTTACAGTATGTAACACTTCTAAGTTTAGAAGTACAGAATTTAGTGATAGGCAGAAATATATATCATGTTTCTTGGGTTGGGATATCTGGTTCAGTCATTGATGAATATTTGGAGAACTGGTCTTAATCAGACTTGGCTCTACTTAATATATTTCTACTATTTGTATAAGTTCTTCATATTTTTGTACTTTATTTTACATTTAATTTTTTCCTTTTTATTTGCTCCCCAAAAGCATTGCTTCCATCTTCCCCTCCGCCTAAATTCTCTTCTCTGAGGAGCTTATAGTTATACTAACATCAGTAGAACTTTATCACTGACTGTCCTTGCTGTGAGAAGTCGTGCACTTGAGATTTTTTTTCTTAGTGGCAAAGCATATTCAGCAAATAAAGTTACTTTCCCAAGTTGTTGAAGAAGGCCAATTGAAAAATTGGCAATTAACTGTAAATAACACTTTTTGGATCCATCTCCTTCTTTTTCCAATTCAGATTTTCTTCCTTGTCAGTTATACTTTGTTCAGTTTTCCTCCAGTCTAGTTTCATAGATTTCATAGACATTAGGGGCTGGAAGGGACCTCTGAGATCATTGGGTCCAGGCCCCTCCCCCCCCCATCATAGGCAGGAAGTCAACCAGTATAAAGTGACCCCAGCAAGAAATAAATCCAGCTGCTTTTTGAAGGAGTCCAGAGTAGGTGTTTCCACCACTTCTGAGGAGAGTTTGTTCCAGACCCTAGACACTCACACTATAAAGAACTTTTTTCTTATATCCAGTCTAAATCAGCCTTCCTGGAGTTTATGGCTCTTAGACCTTGTTATCCTTTGAGGGGCTCTGGTGAACAAGTCCTGATGTATACACCCTGAGCCTTCTCTTCGCCAGACTGAAAAGTCCCAGTCCCTCAGCCTGTTCTCGTACAGCCTTCCCGCCAGGCCTCAGATCATACAAGGGGCTCTCCTCTGGACTCTCTCAAGCTTCTCCACATCCTTCCTGAAGTCGGGGGCCCAATACTGAATGCAGTACTCCAGCTGCAGTCTCACCAGGGCCAAGTAAAGCGGGAGGATGACTTCCCTGGTTTTGCTTGAGATGCATCAGTGGATGCACACCAGAGCTGGGTTAGCTTTGCCCACCACTGCATCATATTGGTGGCTCATATTCATCTTGTGTTCAATCAAGACCCCCAAGTCCCTTTTGATTGTGGTGCTAGCAAGTGTAGCACTGCTGAGCCTGTAAGTATGCTGAGGGTTCTTCCTACTGAGGTGCAGCACCTTGCACTTCTCTGCATTGAAGGCCATCCAGTTTTGGTCAGCCCATCTTAAGAGCGTGTCCAAGTTGGCCTGTATTCCCAGCTGTCCTGCAATGTGACAGCCCTCCCCCATAATTTGGTATCGTCTGTGAACTTGGCCAGTTTACACCTGACTTATGAATCTATATTGTTCATGAACATGTTAAAGAGTACTGGCCTGAGTTCAAGCCCTAAGGGACTCCACTGGGAACCCTGTGCCATGTTGATTTGGGTCTGACCTCATAGCCAGTTGCCTAGCCATCAGACCATATCAAGGCACAGTTCCCCAGCTTAACCATGAGGATATCATGGGAACTAGGTCAAAGGCCTTCTTGAAGTCCAGATATATGATGTCCGCATCATCTCCGTTGTCCAAGGCATATGTTACCTGGTCATAGAAGGAGATGAGGTTGGTCAGGCAAGACCTGCCAGTCACAAAGCCATGTTGGCTGGCATTAGGAAGTTTTAAATAACCTGAAGAGAGCTTCCACTGTCTCCCCTTAGGAACAGATCATAAAATACCTCACTGTTGGGAATTGTTCAGTGTTCTTCAGGATAAATTTTAATTTGCTTAGCTGCCTTTATTTATTTAACTATACCATGATAATTATGTATACCCTCATGCACATTTATTTGATTTTAGTTATATAGCTTTGGAATACTACATTAATACATTTTAATATTGTCTGGGCATGTCTACATGTGCCCCTACAGAGCCATTGTTACTGCGCTGTCATTTAGTACTTCCTTTTGGAGTAATAAATGATGGTGCAGTACCAGCCCGTATTGTGCCATGTGCATGGTGCACAGTTATTTTTAGCTGTTAAGTTGTAGTAGCAACATGCGATAACAAGGGAGCATGTTGCTATGGTAATATAGGAGCCAGTGCTACGTTACCTTAGTGAATTGCTATGACGACATAGCATCACATGTAGACATGTACATTATTAGCATATATCAAGTTAACCTTGGTGTTTTCTTTGTTAGGAATTATGTAGTTATTTAAATACAGGTTTCCTTTGCTTTATGCTGTACATGCATTCCTGGAAAACCAAGCATAACTCGAATTCACGTAAAGAGAACCCACTTTACAATGTAACAAATTGTACTGCCAGCCAAGACCTCGATTGTACTGACCCCCAGACCCACTTTTACAAGAATATTTTGGTATTTACCAACAGCAGACAGTATACACAAGCACAGGGTAGTGGTGAATGTTACCATAATGGGGATGGTAACTACAGAAATACTTGTCACAGACAACAAGTGAGGAGCACAGATCCACACAGGAGGCTGTATTTTGATATGCATCACTCCCACAATGCACCACACAAAGTTGCTGGCTCTGGGCTTCCACCACACCTATCACATACGAGTGAATTTACCTTGCATATAACAAATTTTTGGTATAAAAATGGTCATTGCATAAGAGAGAATTCATACGTACAGAACCTGTATAAAGCGAGGGAAACCTGTATGATTGCTTTTCTGTCCCTTGGGGAAAGTGCCCACAAACGGTGATCATTGTAGTGAAAAGTTATTCTAACAGATGCTTTTATAAGTGCAACTGGAGTTTCCAAGACATGGTTTTCCCTTTCATTTTATCTTCACAGGGTGTGAAGCTGCTCAAGTTGCCAAGATTCAGGCAAATGAGGGGCTGAACTAGGAACCTTTTTTGAACTGATGTATTTTTATTAGATCAGTGTGTTTGTAAGTTCAGGTATTAGCCTATTCAGAGTAAATGAGATCTTTGGGTTTTTTTAATGGTGTAAAAATAGACTTGTAAGAGAGAATATTAATGAAATTTTGAAAAAAGCGTACAGTGGATAATGAAGTAGTAAACCATAAAAAATTACCCTTCTTTTCCAGCACTGCAGAGAGATTGCTGTCTGACACCGAGCTGAGTGCTTCTGAAAGTCCAGTGGCTGATAAAAAGGCTCCTGGGAGTGAACGAGCAGCAGAGAGGGCTGCAGCTGCACAACAGAATTGTGAGAGAGCACGTCTTGCACCACAGTCATCATTTGTAAATATACAGGTACATGTTAATACTATATTAGATTTGGTTTTATTAAGTAACCTGAGCAGTAAAGATTGCTGATAAATGCCTATAAAATAGTGAGTGATACGAAAGATTGGTTTGGCAGATTAAAAGGTTATCAATATTAGTTAAGTTGCAGTCCAGTGCATTTAGTAAAGTTAATTCTCTTCTTGTTGTGACAAATGTTCCTCCACAGCATATCTTTTCCAAATGGCAAACTAAATGCATAAAGAGTGCTGCAGGGTCCTGACTTCAATTACTTTGCATCTAAAATTAGACAGAATAAGCTATACCTCTGACTACAAGAAGATACAAATGTTATGTTGGGAGAGTATTTTTTTCTCCAGTCCTTTCCCTCAATACTTTGAAGTTCTGTCCCCTCATCAGTTGACTACAAAGAAGACTACACAGAAAAAAATATTACACTTCTAGGTTTTTCAGGAGTTGGCTTTGTGGCAGTTTGAGAGAGATGAAGCCTGTGACATAAGTGATCATGTAAATTTATGACTTGGCAAAACTTCCCATTGCTGAATGTGTTAGTTTCCTTTTCTGAATTCCAAGGTTTTTATTTTGGTGCTTTCCTTCCTTACATACTTTTCCTGGGGTCTTGAACTCTTATCATTTGCCTTCTACTGTCAGTTTATCAACCAGTTCCTCTCTGTTTATGAACAGCAAATGTATTGGAGCTTCCTTCTTAGCTGGCTTCCCTGTCATCCCATAGTTGGTTTCTGTCATCCCCAAAAATTGTCCCTAACAAACTCCAAAAACTTGCTCAAGTGCCTGTGTACTGCTGTTACTCTTCCAACAGATATCACTGTAATTAAAGTCCTCCCACAAGCAGCACATCCTGTGGTTTGGATACTTTGATTTATTTTTGAAAAAAAATAAGTGTCATCTCTCCATCCCCTTGGTGACCTTCAGTGGATACACATAATATCACCTTTACTATTCTCCAGGTTTACTCTGGGCTAGAGGCTTTCAACAGGTCTATTTCCCAGTTCCTACTGTTTTCTCAGAGTTTTAAATGTTTACTATCAATAGGTAGTTCAGGAATTCAAAACTACAGTTGAAAATAATGTCTTATTAAAAATGCCACATAGGGGAACTTTAAATACTTCCACAACTGCACTCAAATGTATGTCAGAGAGAGAAATTTATAGTCCTAAGTAGGTAATTTTCAGTGAATGTTTTAAGCACATTAGACTTTCATTGGGCAACCGCGACAGTTGTTGTATAGTGGCTAACATTCCTCCTGGATGAATTCATGGGCCGTGTTCAAAACCTTTGTTTTCAGAAAGAGCTAAGAAATGGAATGACATTTTGTTAGAGCAGCAATTGAGACATTTTCTGCCTGTTTAATTTTTAGGCATTTGACTATGAACAGAAGAAGCTATTAGCAACTAAAGGTACGTGGAGAAAGAGCAACTTCTGAGTTGCATTTGTTTGTTTGTCCTTCTAGCCGTAGGTTTTTTTTCTAAGGTTCAACTTTTTATGTTTTATTTTTGCTAAAATTAGGTAAAATAAACTCTGTAATCTCATCTGAAATTTTGAATACCAATTTATAGAACATTGTCAGTATACGTTTTATAACACAGAGAGAGGGAGATCGTACTAGTAATAGTTTTAGATCTCACACATGACATTTTGTCATAGCCAGGGATCCTGATTTTTCCCTAATTAAAAAAAATAGCAAATTCTCTGATAAAACCCCCAAAATCTGTGATTAAAATGAAATGCCACTATACATACAGATATCAATTGAACACAATGTTTTATTGCTATATTTACAATTTTGCAGCAATTTGGAAACCTGCCAGTGCCTATCACTACAATAAAATAAATTCTAAATACTGATAAATTTTGGTATTTGGTTTTGGGGGTTTTATCATGAAAAATTAGAGTTCCTCCTGCCCACTTAGCTCACAAGGATGCAGATCCAGGCTCCTCACTCCCAAGCCACAGCTCCTTGAGCCCTGCTGGTGCCTCTCACTCCCTACCAACAGCCCCTCTCCCCCCGGCCTTGCTGGTGACCCTCAACCCTCCCCCGCCCAGCTCTGCCAGAGGGGGCCCCCAGCTGCTAGAGCTACAGGGCCAGGGGCCCTGCTCCACAGTGCCCGAATCCCACATGCTGCTCACAGGAGGTGACAGCTCTTCTGGCCTGAGAGGGGAACAGATTGTGGAACATGGCTTCCCCTTCAACGTGGGCTGGAGCAGAGCCCGGGGAAGGCGGGGGGCAGTGGTGCGGGCTGTCCACTGCAGACTCAGCTCCCTGGTGCTGTGCACATTCCTGGGGTAGGGTCAGGTGAGCCATGTGGCCCCCCAGATTTCTGCACAGGGTGGGTGGCCTGCTGTGGTTTGGGGTTCCCTGCCCTACTGCCCTCCCATAGGGCCTGCGCAGCCAAGCAGGTAGCATCCAATGCAGCAAGGCAGAGCGGGGCTGGGCAGGGAAGCTCTACGCTGCTGTGAGCTCTGCACTGCCCCTTAAGAATTAGAATGAAGTGTTGTATAATTAAGTGAGATGCAATAGCATTGAGAATGTTTGGAAGGCACATGCATCTCTTTCATTACTAATGGATTAATGCTTTTGTTTATCTATCTTTGCATTTTTAAGCAATGTTAAAGAAGCCAGTTGTAACAGAAGTGAGAACTCCAACAAATACGTGGAGTGGGTTAGGATTTTCCAAATCAATGCCTGCAGAAACTATTAAGGAATTAAGAAGAGCTAATCATGTACCGTACAAGCCATCTATGACAACTACATATGAGGTATGTAAAACCATAGTACAATGTAGTAAACGATAAAATCTAACAGAAAACCCTCTAAATGACTCCCTACTCTTAGAGCTTTAAGATGTATTGTGGATGCATCCAGCAAACAGCTGCTTATATGTAAACAAATTCCATGTTTTTCTTCCTCTTCACTTACATAAAAATCGGTTCCTGACAGTTTCTCTTGTTAAACCATGAAGAATGCTGTGACTTGTATTTTATGAGTAAATGGATACAAAGGCTGAGGCATGAGCACACAAAAGGTTATTGTGAGATTTAAATATGACTAGAAATTTAGAGCACATACACTACTCATAACTTTCCATATTCCTTGTGGAATATGAATGCTTAAAACTGTCAACTTACCCTTCTTTCACCGAGGGCTAAGCTGCTAAGGGTTAGCTTGAATTTACGTAGGGATAAGGAGCATGTATATGAGCTGTTACAGTGGAGCAATTGACTTACTGTAAAGTTCTGTCATTTGTCACATAACTTGTTTATGTACCCGTGTCCTTAAGGATCTGGCAGAGGATAACTGTAAATTCCAGGCAAAACTCTAATGTACTATTGTAAGAGTTAATAAAGCGAAGGCCCTACCATCTGCTTCTATTTCATTATTTATTAGTAGTTCTCAAACTATTTTCAGTGTATGCTGTTCCCCAGATCTAACAGATGCTTTTCTTTGTTTTCATCCTCATTCATACTGCCTACAACTTAAGTGGTGAGATCTTTGGGGTAGGGACCTACACGGACTGTTTTGTGAGGCCCATGTGCATTATAAAGGCACATGTCTTAGATCTCCTCTTTAGGCACATATTAACTTTATGTATGCCATTCACCTGTATCTGTTAATTTGTCTACCAAAGATGAAAAATACACTAGAAATACACAGTGTGATTTCTGTGATAAAGATAAAATGCCAACATTACTTCTTCTCTGTGAGGCTCATAGTCTTTTTCAATGAGCTAAGTTGTTCTCCATTTTCTCTGAAAAAATCATGCCCTCACCTTTCTAAAAGTTTATTATCAGACATTCTAGAGTTTACAAGATTTTTCTGTCTCAGAAACTTGGAGCCTAAACAGGTAGGAATAACAGCTTCAGTTCTATCTGTTGAAATATTGCTTCAGTTTGCATTGTTTTGGATGAGCTATTACTTAGCTATCTGGGAGAAATCATGCATCCTTTGTAAAATACTTCCTGCTTATCTGGCAGCTTTCAAAACTGACATGGATACCAGAAAGTGCTCCTATCACTGTACTTCCTCAGTTTTAATGTTTCTGTGGCCTGTGTGCAATATGTGAAGCAAAACTTTCAATAAGCAGGAGTGCTAATCAGCTCTAACATTTGGAAAATTAACTTGAAAACTAAACTCACTGGACACTCTTTTTTTTCTTTGTTGTAACACTTTACTCTGGGTTCTGTCTTTTTCCAGAATCAGTAGCTTGCATTTTATTGTATTACAACATTTAACTATTGCTGTGGTCAGGTATATTCTAGACCAGTAGCTGGCAACTTTTTCAAGCCACGGGTTAAAACAACCCAGCTCCAGTCCAACACAGGACAGGAGCCTTAAGTGGTTAATCAGTGGTGGGGGAGTTTTGCTTGAACTACTGCTTCTCCCTATCCTCCAATATCCAGTGTGTGGCACTGGCAAAGCTTCAGCTGGTGAAGAACTTTGCTGGGGCTGAGCAGTTGGAAGTTACTTCTGTGCTGCCACTGCTTCTCCCTAACCCCACCTCTCAGACCCCCCGCTGGTGTAAGATAAACCAGACTCCCCCAGCATCCTGGCATGCTCTCTGGCTGGCCAGGGCTCTCTGCTTGGCCCTGCCCCCCGTTCCCTGGCTGGATCTCCCCCTGGCTTCCCCCTACCCTAACCCCGCCTCACTGCTTAAGCAGGAATCCCCTCCCCCACAGCACGGACCCCAGCCTCATGGACCTTAGGCATGTGGTATGCTAGTTAATGCCTGAGAGGTGTCTGTGTGTGTCCCCAGTTTCACTGGGACAGGCAGACTGAACAGTTTTGGAGCTAATCAACAGGGCAGCTGGTAAGCTGTCTAAGAAGAGTTTTAACTAATGGAGAGAGGCTGTTGTTTTGCT
Source organism: Crocodylus porosus (assembly GCF_001723895.1). NCBI lineage: Eukaryota > Metazoa > Chordata > Crocodylia > Crocodylidae > Crocodylus > Crocodylus porosus. The sequence continues at coordinate 59,838,838 of NW_017728951.1, forward strand.
GATGAGATGATAAACACTGTTATCAGCTCTCTGCTGGCTTGCTTGCCTATCAGTTTGCTGCAGACAGTATAAAGAAGCAGGGAGGAAGATTGAAAAGCTCCATATCATCAACAGATACATGCATCGCAGATACCCCCCTTGCCTCAGAGTGCTAGTAGCGGGTTGTGGTCTGGCAACACTTCTGCCCCTTGAGCAGCCAGCAGGGAGATACCTGGGATGGTGCAGGCAGACCTCCCTAATCAGAGGTCCTGCCACGGCCTGGGTGTGCCCCCCCCCCCACCTCAGCTCAGTGCTGTGCAAGGAAAGAGCTACTCTAGCGCCCCACAACTTCTAGCCTGAGACAATGCAGGCATGTGCCTGAATGTCCTCAGTCCAGAGATGATGTCTGTCCAGTTACAAACCAGTTCAGCCTAGCCAGGTTAAACTAACCTGCAAAGATTGAGCAATTCAGGCTGAGGCTTTTTGAACGTCTGTCCCTAGCTGTGGGGAGGTTAGATCACATTAAAAATGGCCACCCGATCTAGCTTCATCGAGGTGCAGACCTTACACTTAGATCCCTATAATTAGGAGGATCTAAGTATGAACTGCACAGAGGTTCAGGAAGCTTAGAGTGGTCTAAAAATGGCTGACCCAATCTAAGTTAACTGAACCTCCAAAGTGGTCGTCTAACTTAGATCAGGTCAGGCAAGACTGATCTAACTGAACTTCTATACAGTTCCCAGAAAGCCCAGCCACTGGCCCTAGCCCTGTAGTGGCAATATTCCTACCACTTCTTGGTAAATTGAGTTGGATAGGATGGGGGGGCATTATTCATCTGGGAGTGGGGGAGGTCTGGTGGGGGGCTAAATATAGCCACTGTTCTGGGGGGAGAGCCCCCATACTCCTAAGCCCTCCACTCCACCAAAAGCCCCGCTAACCCCCTGGATCCCAGCAAACCCTTCCAGACCCCCCAGATAAATCCCTCTCAGCAAACTGCTCCTGTCCCTTAGACCCTCCCTCAGATCCTGTTTACCCTCAGACTCCCTTCCCCACCCTCCCTTGAAGCCTTCTTGCTCCCCCAATACGCCCAAGCCTCCCCACTAGCACCACCCCCCCAAATGATCAGGTGGCCATTTTTAACTCTCTCTAACCTCCCCAAATGTCTATACCTGCCCTTAGTGGCAATCATCATATTTCAGGTTTACGTTGATATTTTCCATATTATTTCGATGTGTATGAGAGTAACAGATAAATCAATTGTTTCACAGATACCTGTTCAGTTATGACAAATGTTACAATAATCTTTCTTAAACAGCTCTTGTCACTTGTTCCGTCTTTTCCTCAAGTGGTTCATTTCTGGTGTGCTGTTGCAGTTTCAGGTGGTTCATTTCTGGTGTGCTATTGCATTTCTGGTGTGCAATAGCAATGTATGCTATTGAGAAATATTAAGGCAGATGGCATATATTAAGACTTTATATAGAAAATAGAGATTTTTATTCAAGAGCCTGTCTATACGCATACTGCACTGTGAGACAAATGTGTATCTTGAGCACTCTACCTGCCATATGGTGACAGATGGGTGGGTAGAATTGCTTCCACCCAGCAGCATCAGTCATCATTAGGGATCCTGGTTTTCCCTGATATAAAATCACAAATTCTTCAATAAAAAATTGCAAATTCTCTAATAAAACCCCCCAAATCTGTGATGAAAATTAAAGGCTCACCGTACCCCACTCCCAGCCCTGCTTGTGCCCCTTGCCCCCCAAACAAAGCCCCTGCTCCCCCAGCCTTGTTGAAGGAGGGGTCCCCCAGATGCCAGGGGTACAGACCTGAATCTGTAGTCCCTGGGCCCCATTCTCCCCTGCTGCAAGGAGGGGGTGCTGGCTCCACACCATGGCATGTTCTCCTGAGAACAGGGGGGACCCACGCCCCCCAGACCTGTGTGCAGGGCAGGTGAGGGCTTGGGGTTCTGCCCTGCTGCCCTCCCCTGGGGCGTCCACAGCCCAATGGGCCTGCCCCAGTGTGGCAGGGAACAGCAGGGCTGTGTAGAGAAGCTGCCCACTTCTGTGAGCTCCATGCTGCCCTGGCCCCACACCTCCTGCATGCGGGGCTTCTTCAGAGGGAGCAACCCCGCGCTGTTGCCTTCACTGCAGCTGTGCACACAGGGGGCATGTTGCCAGGGCAGCACACAGCTCACAGCAGCGAACAGCTTCTCCACATAAACCTTCTGTTCCCTACCATGCCAGGTCATGCACACTGGGCTACAGAGGACCTGAGGGAGGGCAGCAGGGCAGGAACCCATAACTGCAGCCTGCACCTGGCCTGTGTACAGATCTGGGGGGCCTTTCCCCCTTGGGAGTATGCACTGTGGCAGGTAGCCAATCCCACCTCCCCTGCCCCCCCCAGACTAGCCACCCAGGGCCCCATCCCACTCCCTGCTGGGGCCCTGCAGCTACACATTGTGGCCCTGGGCCTCAAGCTCCATGCATCACCCAGCCGGGCAACAGGCCCAGTCCTGTCCAGCTCCCTCCCTCCCTCCCTATGGAGACCTCAATCCCCCTCTTTCCCCTCCCCCACTTACCTGAAGGAGCTGCTCTCTGGGCTGTTTGGGGCCACGTACATGTGCATGCATGTGACACCCCCTGTCCCACTGCCCTCCTCCTGCACTTCCTCCCAGCTCCCTGCCAGCCTGCAGGGAGCTCATTGTAAAACTGCAAAATCCACAGGTTTCTCCAGTAAAATGAGAAATCTGGGTTTGTCTCCAGTAAAAGGTAAAATCTGCTCTTTACTCTGTTTTTCCATGGGAAATGAAAAACCTGGATCCCTGGTCATCAGCTGTTGATCAGCTCGGGGCTTTTCCTGAAGCAGGTAGGCAGTAGCATCAGCTGTGGACACCATGAGCAGGTTTAGTAGCAAGGACACAGAACCTGCCTGTGCCATCCATAGCTGACACCTGCCTGGCACAGCAGAAGCTCCCGCCCAGAACCTGCCAACAGCTTCAGCTGTGTACCGAGGCACAAGCTGCTGCTGTGCCAGGTTGCCTGCAAAGTCACTCTGTCTCTTTTCTCTTCTCTCCATCTTTCTCCTCCTCCTTCCAGAACCTGGCCAAAGTTGACGCTGTCACCCACCCAGCCATCACCACCCAGAAGGTCTTGCCTGGGTCCACAGCTGAGCACTGGGGCACCTGGCAAACAACAACTTTGGCTGGGTTCTGGAGGAAAAGAAGGGGAGAGAAGAGAGATAGAAAGAGAAGAGACAGAGATAGACAGAGGGAGAGAAGAGAGAGGAGAGAAGAGATGAAGAGAAGAGACAGAAAGATGGATGTGACCTTTGAGAGGTCCCTGAAACTCATTAAGTGGCCCTCCAGCTGAAATAATTCCCCACCCCTGGGTTTGACGATGGTTGTATATAGGTTGGTTCAGATACAGATGATGCCATCTCAGGCAGACATTTGTGCTAGGTGACCTGTGGAGGTCTGTTCCGGCCCTACTTCTCAGTGATTCTCAGGACTCCAATTACTGTTGAGCAGGGTCCATCTTCATAGGATCTTATAACAACTTTTAGGAATATAAAAGACTTTCATATTAGGTTTGGGGTTTTTTTAAATAACTTCTACTTGAATTTCATAAACTTATTACAAAAACAAAAGTGCTGTCTAAAATATATAAAATGCAATTCTTACTTTAACAGCAATTACCTGTTAATAATATATTTTAAACCTTAAAATCTGGTGTATTTTTATGGGACTATTTTCTGGGAAATGACCAGTCAAATTGCATTGAAACTCTTCTTGGTTTTGCACCAGTTTTTGTTTTCTTTTTTCTATTTTGGGATCTTGCAGGGTTCATCAATGTCTCTCTCACGGTCTAACAGTCGGGAGCATTTAGGAAATGGCAGTGAATCTGATAACTGGCGAGATCATAATGGTATTGCTCCCACATCTCATAATGAATTTGTGTCATCGATTGGCAGCCCCAAACGAAAACAAAACAAATCCAGTAAGTATTTCTTGTCAATGTATTTCATTAAAAAATAAAATCGTGGGATTTGGGGATCAAATTTTGCTTTAATTGCCAGGCCCTGAATTTTTAAATGTGGTTAACATCAGTAAATATTTGCCTAAATATTTTAAAGGATTTAATTAAATGTATTAAACAGTTTGTTTGAAAAAGTATAACGCAAAGACAGAACTGGATAATAACTGCATGACAAATTAATGTTTCAAAAAAGGAAAATTCATGGAAAATAGTAATGGCACAGAAAACAGTGTCCCTGGAGATCCTTATTTTTCAGTGACGGTTTTAGTGAACTAAAGCAAATAAAAGTTCATTCCGATTCAGATCCAGATTCTTCAGAACAGCATCAACATTGATCTGGGGCTACCTAGTAAAGTCCATGACTTTTTATAGTTGTTATCCTAGCAATACTTGTTGATGTATGATTTTTAAGTAAGATCAGTAGAGGTGGATTAATTTGGTAAACTGTTTCCTTGGATACAAGTTACACATATTAAAAATTATGAACAAGTGTTTTTAAACAAATTGTTTCACAGCCTACTCAAAACTGCTATGAAGTTGGTCTCAATGTTAAATTAACTGATTGAGTTTTTAACCTTCTGAAATGGGCAAGCATAAATTTGCAATTTGCTAGGAGGAGAGAAAGCAAAGAAAATTTCTGAGAGTTTTTGTGCTTTTCTTTAATCCGTGCTAAAAGGACCTGTATCCCAGGTTAATTTAACTAATTCAGAAGTGAGAACTGGATGTTCTTAGAGAGTATGACTTAAAGAAGGAAATGTTGCTTTTTCTTCCTGAATTGTAATTCTTCATCCAGAATTGATGCATTTTACCTTTTTTGAAACTCCTGCAAGTTTTAGCAAAGGTACTCCATAAACACACTTTTAAGCACACTTTTGCATCTACTTGTATATAACACAAACCATGCATGAAATTAATTCAAAGGCAAAAGGCTCATGATTTACTGTATAGTTCATTGGGCTGAGCCCCAGCAGAGTCAACAGTGTTTCACGGTGACTCTACAGATAAGCACTGCTCAGTAGTGGTGTGCTGATTCAGATTCGGCCTGATTCGAGGACAGTGCTTCAATTTGTTGATTCGGATCACTGTCCCCGATTCTATTTGGCCGAATCTGGAAGATTCAATGCTGATTCGGAGAATCAGCGATTCAGTCATAGACACAGTTTAAAAAGTTTTTTCTATGTACCTTGAGGTAGCAGGTGTGGTTCATGATTGCTGCAATGCTGGGGTGCCTGGAGTGTCCCACAGGAGTGCAGGGGGACCCTCCACATGCTTAGTGGCGAACCCGGAAGTGGACCAGAAGTACTTCCAGTCTACTTCCAGATCTGCCAGGGAGCATGCTGGGGGGACCCCCTACACCTCCCCAGCTCGGTGATTGGACCTTGGATGGCCCCCCCACCTCAAGCCAGGAGGCACCAGTCACTGAGCCACCGGGGGAGGGGCCCCCAGCGCACTCCCCGGTGGACCCAGAAGTGGACCAGAAGTGCTTCTGGTCCACTTCCAGGTCTGCTGCCGAGCGCACTGGGGACCCCCTTGCACTTCTGTGGGACACTCCATGCACCCCAGCATTGCAGCATTCACAAGCCGCCTGCTACCTAGAGGTATGTAGAAAAAACATTTAAAGCTGTCTCTATGTCCAAATCTCCTGATCTCTCCGAATCGATTCGGAGGGTTTCAGTTCGATCCAGAGAGATTAAAGAGTCCCCTGACTCTATTCAGATTTGGAGATTTGGCCACCAAATTGGGCCAAATCTCTGCCAAATCGAATTGGAGACTAAAGTTTTGCACAGCCCTACTGCTCAGTATATGTGTGTGTGTATACCAGATACCCCCACAAAGGATCAATATGCTAATTAGCCCCTTACTTGTTACTGGAATTGGTGTTCTTGTCACAAGTCCTGGGATCCTCCAAAAATTTGTATGCAGATGAGGCACAAGGCATCCTAGTTTAGCTCCACCTCATGGAGGGCAGGGCCACAGCAATAATAAGCAACAGCCAGAAAGAAGGAATGACATGGGGAGTCTGGGTAAACTGTTTAGGATCCATTTGGTGATATTTGCCAGACATTTAAGGCTGCTAAAGTAGCAGGAATCATTGCGATTGGGAAAGAAAAGCACAGATCAGCTGTGGGAGTGAAGAGGAAGTTGAAATGTATTCAGTGTAGTGGCTAGCCATGACTTGAAAAACAACTGAGGGGAACTGGACCAATGGATATTAGCATATATCTTATTCAGATGGGCTGCACTTAACCCATCCTTGTTTTAGGTTCCCATCTGCATGTTTTCCCCATAGAGGCTATGTGTTTTATAGGCCGGCTTAGTTTCGGCTGCATTTAATCAATTTCATAGTTGGTTTCCATTATTGAGCTCATGCTGCTTTTTCAACACTTTAATGATAGACAATGCGTTTAATGAGGTTTCTTTATATTCGAAAGTAAGATGAGGAGCTTTCCCCCATGCTGATTGCGTGGGGACACACACCTTGTCTTATATTCAAGTACATATGGTATTTGTTTCTTTACATCTTTGTTTAGTTTTTCCCCAAACAAAAATCTATTTTCCCCTCTGTTTCTTTCCATTTGTGACCCTATCCCTTTCTGACATTGAACTTGCTTTCCCTTCACAACTTTCTGACTGTGCCATGTGGAATCACCATCTTTGGGAGCGTTCTTTTCCTCTACTGAAAAAAGCTTTTTCCTTTGTCTGGGTGAAAAGGAAAAAGAATCCTGAAGTTGGCTTTGGTTCTGTCTGATCACGGTCATGGCTTCTCCTCAGGATGCAAGCTGTGTCCATCTCGCAGCAGCACTTTACTTATGTCTGATGGACATGTTGACAATCTGCACTCCTAAAAGAATTCCATGTTCCCAGCAAATGTTTTATGAATTGGGTCCCTTACCACCCAAGACAAAAAATAAAGAGTGAAACAAGGCTCCAGTTTTACCTCTTGTGTAAATCCACACAGTCTTCTTCCTACCACAGGATTTTCCCCAGCATTTGGCATCTTTGTATATTTGATGCTTAAAGAAAACTTTCAGTCTTCTCAGTTCCAAAGAAGCTTGACATGAACCATGAAACTAAAGTCCACTCCCATGAAGGTCCATGTTTCATACCTGCACCAGGACCCTAAGTCTTAATTGCCTAATCCTTTTTTATTCAAAATGTCACACTCCCACGTGGTTTCTGTTGAAATGCATTAATGCTCCAGCATAGATGCTGAACCCTTTGGTTCAGTCAGTCATCTTCAGCCAACAAAGGAAAAGTACTGGAACGTACCCTAGGAACTCTTTGGCATCACCTAGTCCAAAGAGGAGCATCTCTTCAGTTCCAGTGCTGACTTTCCTTCTGGCTCTGAAATCCCAGTTCCTGGTTTACCTCAGTTGAGTGTTTTAGGATCCTGTGCACTAGCCCTGTTCTTGAAATAGCTATCTTCCCAGTATTGATGACATTTGCAGTTCTAAGCAGTCAGGTGTTTTCTCTGGAAAACATACCCCTGCTCATTGATATTTTATTGGTTTCACATGAAGGTCTTTCACTCCTTCCTTCAGTTCCTTCCCCAGTTCTGCTTTTAGGCCTGGCACCTCTGTAAATCTGACCTTTGGTACTTTGGTAGTCAGCAAATGAAAAGCACTATGTAGTCATCTCTGTATTCCCTAGTTTAAGTGACTTGCTGAGCGTCACACACAGAACTCAGGAGTTGGGAAAGAATTGAATTACCAAGACAGTCATTTTCTATGCCCTACCTTATTTGTCACTCACCTTCCATTTCCTAAAATCAGTGATATATGGCAGCTACAGTTAATACCCTCACTTGATCAGAGGCTTGTTTTACTCCTTGATCACCATTCATCTTGCATATTGAATCCAGAAGGAATCTCTTGGGAAACAAATAGTATATGGTCATGTAATTAAAAGCTATCATAAGTCAGTCCCCTTCTATGTATGAGTTAATGTTCCACAAGCAACCTTAATTCTTATATCTCCCAATTTCTGAGAGCTTGACTTTCATAACCTTTGTATTTTAATGTAGCTCTTCAGGATAAAATAATCTGAGTATTTTCAAATTTAGTGTTCTGTAGATAATATTCCTTCAGGATTGTGTTTATTTACTAGCTATTCAACCTTTAACTGTACTTTTTATTAAATGAAGTAATTGCTTCATCACTTGATTCTCTTATTTCCACTGTAACAGAAGTGCTAGAATGTCATTTCCCCATCTCTATTCAGTCTATTGATATAAATCCAGAGTTAGGCTCCGGAGCAGTGAGACATGCGTGGATGAAGCCCGCTGCGCCCCTGCTCCCCCGAAGCCCCACAGACACCCCCTCAGCAGCCGCAGAGCCCCCTGCCGACCCCCAGCACAGCCGGAGGTAGGTGGGCTCATGGTGGGAAGGGGTTAACTCCTCACTCCCTGGGAGGAGGCGGCTGCGTGGAGCCGGGCCAGGTCAAGCCCCTGTCCAGGCCCCTACTTGGCGCAGCCCCCCAGGGAGAGAGAAGAGAAGGAGTGGGTACTCACCAGTCCCCCTCCTGTAGGGCAGGGCCCCCCCCGGCCCGAGAAATCAGCTTTCCCCGATGGCAGGCCCACTGCGCATGCGGGCAGTTTAAAAGGGCCCGTCAAACAGGGAAAAAAAGCTCAGTCAGGCTCCGGAGCGGTGAGAGATGCGGGTGAAGCCCGCTGTGCCCCCG
>NW_017728951.1:59847544-59853243 GCF_001723895.1 Crocodylus porosus
CATGATCAGAGGTCAGGAAACAGACCTTATGATGACAGGCTGAGAGCCATGGGGCTCTTTAGCCTGGAAAAGAGCAGGCTCAGGGGTGACCTGATGGCCACCTATAAGTTTATCACGGGCGACCACCAGTATCTGGGGGAACGTTTGTTCACCAGAGTGCCCCAAGGGATGACGAGGTCAAACAGTCGTAAACTACTGTGAGCCCAGCTGACTTCCTGCCCTTTGGGCAGGGGGCTGGACTCGATGATCTCCCGAGGTCCCTTCCAGCCCTGATGTCTATGGAATCTATGAAAATCCATCCTTGCACCTGTTTTCTTTTCCTGCATATCCAGTTCAATAACAGGTGTACAGTAAAAGCAACCCCGAAATGTGATTTAGCTAATAAAAAGTTCTTTTGAAATTCATCTGGTTTCTTCAGACTACTGTTGCATTAAACATTTAAATGAAAAGTTTCACTAAACAATAGAATTTGAAATATCTTGGAAATTAAAACTTCTAATTAATATATGTGCATTCAAACGATTGAAACTACAAGTGTATCTCTCTGTCTTTCAGCTGAACATTATCTCAGCAGCAGTAACTACATGGACTGTATTTCCTCGCTGACAGGAAACAATGGTTGTAACTTGAACAGTTTGTTTAAGGGGTCTGACCTTCCTGAACTGTTCAGCAAACTTGGTTTGGGTAAATACACAGATGTTTTTCAACAACAGGAGGTTAGTATTTTTTTTTTTTTTTTACATAATCCTTGTGTTTGATGTGTTTGTGTATTTTATAACTGCACTAGATCACCCCAGTTAGACACTAGGAGCATGTCTGTAAGGTACAAGGCACTGCTGTGCAGAGAGATTACATTATGGTTTCAGAAGTACTGTGGTATAGAGACATGGTGCTTCCTCACCCCATGTACACATGTTCTAATTCTCTGAGAAGCTGTTTGGTTTTTTTTCGATTCCATCAGTGCTGTGTATGCTCATTCCTTCAGTTTAAATCAAAAAGCTAGCCTCTTTTTATGTAACTAGACAGGGTAAGGCAATGTCTGTATAATTCTACTACACACTCCCTCCTCCTCCTGTACCTTAGCTAACTTTTGCAGCAGAATAAGCAGAGTCCTGACATCACAGAAAGTTGAGCTTTGGGGGTTGTCACATAAAACCCTGAGTAGGTACAGTAATTTCCAGTCAGTTTTCAATCAGAATATTGTAGTGTTTCTTAGTAAAACAAGCTTTTAATGCACAGATATAATGTTGTAAATAATATTTGAAATACCATGAATAACTTCTAAATGCTATCATATATCAAGTTTACTGGTGTTCCTCATAATATTCTTCAAATTGTTCATCTATATTAAAACATTAAAAATTGACATTTCAGTATAACATTTACACCTTGGTATTCTGGCACCTACAGAGAAACACATCCCTCTCTGATGTTTGTTCAAAGATAGTGCCTTCGTTTTGATAGTATGACCTTCATATATAGCATGAGTTACTTGGAGTCTTCAAAGCATGAGAAGAATGGCACTACCTCAGTCCTTTACAAAGACTTTAGAATCCTGTACGCAATAGTCCCATGGTATCCACAGCTAGCAGCATTCCACTTCTTGGGGTGATAGTCACCTACTTCCTTACTGATGAAACAAAAATCTGTACCCTGTATCCAGAGGAGTGAAGAGATCAACCCAATTCCTACCTTGGCCTGTTTCTAAGTCTGAGGACACAACTAGACTCCATATTTTCTCCCCACTACATTTATTTCTGTTTGTGCACCAAAGTCAGTTGCTATAATATAAGGCATATGAGTTGTTGTCCTGTGGGGTCAAGCCAACTCTCAGGATCTCAATATTGTGCTGTTAGGAGGGTGTGACACAATTGCACATATACAAACACACAAATCAATTAGGTGCATACACACATATACACACTACCAGCTCACGCACATACACATCCAAACCAGCCTAGGCGCGTGCATACCTATCACCAATTCAAGCACATACACACTACACACTAAAAATTAGACCCGCACACTCAGTACACATACACAGATCACTAATTTGTATATCACGCACACAATGATATATATACACACACACACATTCACCAGTTCACACACATACAACCCACCTACACATAGATAAGTTCCTAACTTGGATGGTACGGTATGTATGTGTATTCTTGGGGTACCAGGGATACTTGGGGGAAGGTTAAGGTGAGACAGAGAGAGAGAGTTAAAGTGTAGGGAGTGAAAGTTGACAGAACTGGGATTAGAACTGGTGGACTAGAGAGAAGCTGACTAAAGAACTTAGGCTTGGGTTTACTTAAGATCAAGTGGCCCCAGGGTTACTCAAGGTCACTGGTGCGTGGGAGGGGGAAAAAAAAAAAAGAAGCAGCCTGGTGGCAAGGAGGAGACAGCTAGGAAAGAGAAAGAGACAGAAACCTGGGAGGCTGGGGCTGGAAACTGAGGCAGACAGCTGAGATATTGCAGGGGGAGCCCCCCAATAGTGGTGGCAAGAAGGAGACAGCCAAAAAGAAACTGAGACAGAAACGTAGTTGCTTAGGAGAAAAGGCAGTGGGGATAAGGCAAAGAAACAGGGTTTGGAGGCAGAAAGGAGCTCAGGACAGGTGTTGGAGGTGTCAGTGAGCTAGAAGCAGGAGAGGGAGAAATGAGACAGAAGTTAAAGGGGTGAGGGGCAGAGATTGGAGCAGGGATGAACCATAGTAAAGCAAAACCCAACTCGGGGGTCCAAATAATTAAACAGACAACATGCCACAAAGCCCCATGAAGTTATTGGTTTGCACGCACACATGCACTCGCAATGGCAGCAGGAGAAAGACTCAGTGGAAGGGCTGGAGTCCAGGTAGGGAAGAGAAACAGAGTCCAAATCCTTGGTTGAAGAGATGGGGGGTGATAGCTACCTGTCCAGGGTGGAAAGGGGTCTTTGTCTAGTAGGTGTTGTCCAGAGGGGGGTCGCCAGCAGGGCCTCTGGGTGGATAAGTGGTGTGGCATGGTGCTGGTCCAGATGGAGAGGGTGTCCCGAGGAGTCAGTCTTCACTACCCCTTTTATGGGGCAGAGTACCTTTGATCTCCTATGGGGAGGGCATGTCCAGGCAAGGTCAGTCCTGTCCCAGAGGGCTCCAGATAGTCTTACTGAGCATGTGCAGCCTTGACACAATGCCTCATCTTTTGTTTCTTGAACGCTGAGGGTGGTTCCAAGGGCTGGGTCATTGGTCCAGGTATTGGTGTTGATGGTTTGGTTGTTCAGAGGAAGCTATTTTTAGACTCTCAAACACCCTCATTCATCCCTATTAATTCAGGAACCAAGTTACGTAGGAGGGGTAGGTGTGAATCATGGGTTACACAACCGGGCCTGGGGATGGGATGGAGGCTTGACAAACAAAATGGAAACTTGACATGACTTATGCTCACTTACATATATAGGCCTAAAACAGTAATCACTCAATATAAAAGCAGTAAAAAAAAAAAAATCAATACAAAACATAATAATTATCACTTATAAAACAGTGGATATCTATATCAAAATAGCAGGGCAGTTATTTGCAAAGAGGGGAGAGAAAAATATAACTTACTACCTAAAATAAAATGTTAAAGCTTATCCTACATCTTAGCTTACTTATACTTATCTATAAGGAATAGTGAAGGAGAGAAAAAGTCAGAAATGGTTGGGGAAGGGGAGGGAATGCATTTTAAAATAAATTTAAAAAAGAAAAACTGGGGGGTTTGCTACAGAGGTGTTCATTTAAAAGGGCATGTTTCCACTGAATTATGTTTAACTTTTTAAAAAACAATGAACTGAAGCAGACATGCCACAAGTTAAGATTCATGTCCCCCCAGGTGCCACTCAATCTCTTTCCTCTGCCTAATCTGCCACTGTTTCGTGCTCCCTGCCATATTTGCCACTATGCTCCCTCCCCAGTGTCCTGCAGGCCACACACACAAGCTGCTGGTGTCACCTGTGATATTCATGCTGCAGGTTGGCCATCCCTGAACTACAGTATAATTAGTAGGGATGGTATGTTGTGAAAGATCCTGTGGTTTAATTTTCTTTAAGGTGGTACCAGCATGCTCTGTTTCAGCTTATTAATGTTTATGCTAATTTAGAAATGAACATTTCACAGAAATTTTGAAAGTTTCGGAATCTCATGAAGTGCAGTAAAGCATCACTAAATCAGTCAAACTTTACTTTTTAACCTATCTGTTTCTAATAAAATATCAAAACAAATTATCCGTCACTAAGGTCCCTTCTACATGTTACAGGTATTGCATAATTAAGTGGTTAATAGCACAGTTGCCTTCAGACCAGCTACATGTCCAAAGTGTCTATCACATCATAAAAAGCACCCACTACCTATAAAATTGGACCTCAAAATGTATACTAACTTTTTATATCTCGTTGCTATCAAACTTTAATTTGCATGTATATCAGGGCCTCCCCTACAGCTGGGAGCCCTGTAAGCCCCTCCCAGCCACAGTAGTCCACCATGCCCAGCAAGGGCAGGAAGTCCTGCAGCTGTACGGCCTCTCATCCCCAGCAATTGTCAAATCTGGGTCCTAGTAGCACAGGGACCCAAGACTCTCGCAGCTGCGGACACTGGATGTCAGGACTCACCTGGATTCCAGCAGCTGTGGGGCACGGCTGCCCTGGGGTTGCGTGAAGCTCCTGCAACTGGGGGATCACGGCTATTGTAATCCAGCCCTGGGGGTGTATGGGGTGTCCCCATATCTGGGAGCCCATCAACTGAAGGGGGCTCCAAGCTGTGGGAGATTGCTTTTTACCAGTGTGTGGGGGAGCCCAGGATCAGGCTCCCCCTGCACCAACAGTAAAGCGCAAAGGGATCTAATGCATGATCCCACAGTCATTGCTTCTGCCATACACACACAGCATGGCAGGAGGCTCAACTGTATGGATCATATATTAGATCCCAGCTCACCTCTGCTGCATGTATAGAGGGGCCCTAAGGGTTGTAGTACAAAAGGAATCTGTTTCATTTTCCTCTTTTCATTTCATTTCAGTCATTCATTGCCAAATGGGAATTTAGCAATTGCATTATAGACATACAGAATAGGTATGTAGAATCAATAGAAATAAAGTTAAACTTTGTTTTGAGAGCCAGCTAGTACTACACTCATAAATAACAATTTTAAGTGGTAAGTTTCAGTTCAGAAAGGAACCAGTTGCTGAAAGATTATTAACTTTATGTGATTTGAATCCCAATATTTCATTTTGGTTTTCTTTCTCTTAGATTGATCTTCAGACATTCCTTACTCTTACGGATCAAGATTTGAAAGAGCTAGGAATTACCACTTTTGGTGCCAGACGAAAAATGCTGCTTGCAATCTCAGGTGAATAAATAAATATGCTTAGCACTTAAGGCTGTAGATCCGAAGATTTAAAATTCATGTTACTTTTTCCTAGAAGTTGAATTGAGGTCTCCCACATATTCAAATGATTCTACGACTATATTGCACTTCTAAAATTAGTGTTAGTTTCATAGTTTCTAGGGTCAGAAGAGACCCGAGCAGATCATCTAGTCCGACCCCCTGCCATTGCAGAAAAGAATACTGGGGTCAAACGACCCCAGCAAGATGTTCATCCAACCTCCTCTTAAACACCCCCAGGGTAGAAGCCTGCACCACTTCTCTTGGAAGCTGGTTCCAGACCCTAGCCGCCCTGACTGTGA
>NW_017728951.1:59853343-59869369 GCF_001723895.1 Crocodylus porosus
GGCTGCTTTTGGTGAGCCACGGAGGCTTGTGTGCTCTCCTGCTCCCTTTGATCCTCGTTGGGATTACCTTCCTTTGGGCTTGGAGGATCGTCTCCTCAGCGCTTCTCCAACTATCCTTCTTAGCTTATTGAAGTCTGCCCTCCTAAAGGGTTGGAAAAGATAATTCCACTTCACAGAGGATGTTGATTAAAAAAAATTAAATATATGGGATCAGATCTTTTTCCTCCTGCTAGGCATTTGTGTGTGATCTTATCTTGCCTTGGTGCTTGAAAACATTTAATACAAAAAATTCTTGAGTCCTTCTCCCCCTCACTGCTTTATATGAGTTAGTCTTCAAACATAGATGAAGGTGTGCAACAAAAGCAAATATTAATGGTTTTTCAGGCATTTGAACAGGATAGAATAAGATCACACTTAACCCCTAAGTGCCACTTGGACGCCAAATTGGTGAGATCAGATCTGAGCCTTCATTTCATTCGAGTTAGGAACAAAAGTAAAAAAACTTGAAAATTCTCTCTGAAAGGGAATGGAGCCCTGTCTCTAGTCAGTGAATATTTATAGGAAATGTACCACTGAATTTTTCTAACTGACTCCTAATTATAGAAAGTTGGCTTATATCTTACTACAGTAAAAGAAAATGATAATAGCTGCTATTTTTGATGCATAACACGTTAAGTATGGACCAACCTGCACTTCCAATTTCTGGAAACACCATCAAATTTCACCTCCTTATTGAATAAAGTGATGTTTGAGGCTTGTTCTCCTTGGCAACAAACCTCTTTCTATCAAAAGGAGAAGTTTTCTTCAACTATTTAATGGAAAATGAGAATTCTCTTTCTTTATATTGCCTTTAATGATATCATTTGCAAAATGTTTTTATATATGTGAATTTATGTCGTTAAGATTAATGTACTGAATTTGATAATATTCATCAAAAATTTTAATCTTAGTTGCCAGTGATGCACACTTTTATAACAGGGCTTTTGTCCACAATAAAAGAGGAGAATGGAAAAGTATTTTGTGTGAAAAATAACTGTAGACTATATCTGGCAATCTAAACCTGTTGCTTGGGGGGGAGCTGGAGAGGTTGGGGACCTTTTTGAGGTGCCAGGTCATGGTTGTTACTTGGAGGTTCAGAAGTAAAGATCTGTGTTAACTTCAATTATTTAGAGTTATTTTATAGAAAAATTCTGTCATAGCATTTTGTAACCTGATATGTCACATTGCTGTTCTCTGAATGTGCACCTGCGTTTTTCTGTTTGAAAAATTTGCAGGCTTTGATCAGGGTGTTTTAAGTGTTCCCGCTGCAGTGCTTTTGTCAGTTTTAAGGGTTTACTTTGTTTTCTTAAGAATTTGTATAAGTACATTTGACACAATGTACTCTTTTCAGGAATTATGCCTAATCATAGAAACTGCATGCAGCATAATTTTGAAATAATTTTGTTATTGTTGTTTCCTACATAGAACTGAATAAAAGCCGAAGAAAGTTGTTTGACCCATCAAACATACGTGCCTCTTTCCTGGAAGGTGGAGCTAGCGGAAGACTGCCACGTCAGTATCACTCAGACATTGCTAGTATCAGTGGTCGCTGGTAGCGGGTATGTTGTGGCTCACAGTCAACTGTAAAGATGGACATGGCAATCCTGTGGACAACTGTCACTGCACACCCATCCTCTGCACTTTGGGAGTTTGGGTATCAAGGACCAAAGTATTTTGTCTGCACAAGTACTGTGCCAAAAAAAGAAAACACTTGTGTGTCATCTTTCAGAACACCAAATGTGGGTTATGTTTTACTCATTTAGAATGGACAGAATTTGCAATAATAATAATATAGGGTTCTTTGTTTAGTATTTTATTACCTATAACTATAATGTATGCACTGAATTTTTACTTTATTGAATGAAGGAAAAATGAAGAGCTGAAATGCCAGAGAGCATAGCTTTTGATTTTATCACGATGGATTTTTCTGGTACTGCTTAAAATAATTATTGAGGTCTTTCTGCACTTTATGTGTTCTGATTTCGTGTCCTGTGGAAATCTATTTTTCTCTCTTTTATTTCCATATAAAATGTTGTATTGGCACTCTTCAAATTTTAAAGTGTTCCTATATTTGGTCAAATCTCACCATCAGGGTACTGAGAATCAATCTGTATGTAGATTTTTTCCCCCACAGTTGCCTGAAGAAGCATTCAGAAATCAAACCACCTGGTAGTAGACCAGTCCTATTATGTTCTTAGGAAGCAATCTAAAACTGTTTGCAACAAAACTCATTCACTTTAACAGATGTAATGAAAGACCAAAATGGACCTTGCAATATTAACCCTTTGCAGTCATCATATTTAACTTCTGCGTATAATGCTACAACTGATTTTAATGGTTGTCTCAACACAGAGGGCTATTTTTAGTATACTGCCACTAGAGGACATTTATTTATATCAAACTTTTATATTTAGATTCTATACACTAACAGTACATAACAAATTAAACTGAGATCTAAAAATTTATGGTAGAGAATGAAAGGCATTCATCAAACTGGAGCTGTGTGCCGTAAGTTTGATGAAGCAGACAACTAATTTAATTTGGCAAGACCACACTGTTGCCATTTATTAAGTGACATATTAGTTACGTGACTCTGCATGCAGCAATTAAGCAACATGTATGAAATAGATGTTATAGCATCTGTTTTGATTTAGGTTTGCGATTTTCAGCTATGAAGTGCTTAAAACTCTGGGATTTGAACTATTTCTGAAAAACTGGTTTAACAAAAAAAAAGTCCATGTGATAACTGGCTAGAGCTAACTATAATATTCTTATACTGTGAAAGTCCAAAAAATTTGGCAGTATTGTTGCTGCATCTTTTCGGATGTCTTGTTATGGATTTATGAAGGGTTTTCATATAATGAAGGAAATTATAATGTGCCTCTCTTTCTGCAATGCAGTATGAAGGTTCCAAACATTAATTTGTTGAAAAGCATTCCCATAGGAAATATTGTGAATTATCTGTACTGTAATGTATTATTTATGTTCAGTGTACAAGCCTTTAAAGATAGACATGAACCACTGTCAAGTGCTCTTAAGAGAAGGCATTAGAATAACCATTTACAGTAGATAATTTTATACAAAATGGCGTGAAAATAGTTTTGACACTTTCCAGGAATAATTATTTTAAGGTGAGAAAAGAAATTCAATATATGGAGACATTTGCACACATAAAGGGAATTTTTGAAAGGTAATTATTCTGAGGGCATTGATGATCAAGCAGTAATAAAGTGGCCTGTTGCAAGTAGCAAAAATTAACTGCTCAGTATTGGTTTCAGCCATATCCACGTAATGGTGTGTAGCTTAATAACATCCACTGTAAATAAAATAGCAGTTAACTCTTTCTGTGTTTAAGATTATAGTATAGATGAACAAGTATAGACCTCCAGGTTGCATGCACACAGTTTTTACACACCAAAGTTATGTGCTCAAATGCCCAAAGTCTATGAACATATCAGATATTGTGTGTATCTTTTAGGCATGCTGAATTTTATGCAAGCAGTTATAGTAGCCAAAGGCCTTAATCCTGCAAATATTTACTCTCATGCTTAGTTTTTAAGCATATGAGTAGTCCCACTGATATAAAGTTACTCATATTTAAAAGTAAGCAGTTGTGTAAGTGTTTGCAAGATCACTGCCATGGTTTGAAAATTTAGTAGCATAGAAACATTATAGTTTTACATGATATTTTTAAATAAATATTTAGCAACACTACATACAAATTTCTTGCAATCTCTTCCTAGTTAGTCTGATTAATTTTTAAGCTTACCTAATATTAAAGTTTAAACATTTTTTCAGAAAAACTACACATCTCATTTTTTTCATAGATATATTGCATCTAAACATATTTTTGGAGGCTGACATTATTACAGTGTTAAGTTGATGTGATCTTTTGCTGAGCAGTGCTTTTATCATCCACACCAAAGTAAAAAAGTTCCCAATAATAACATGATCTTGAATAGGGCTGCACATACACAAAAAACACACTGGAAAATATTTTTCTCACTTTTAATTCCACGAAGGGAATATAACAATACAGCATACAGTGTTGTCAGTGTTGTATTATGCACAAAATATTTGACTTGCTAAATTAAAATATTAGTTTTGAATCTGTGCCTTAATAATGACCAGTTATCTGTAAATCTAGAGCAGATACAGACTATTTTTGTGGGTTGTGTCCTTTTAGTGATTTTTTTTTAAAGAAAGATGGAATTAAAACATAAAAAAATGGGGATTTTTCAAAACTAATCAATTGTTACATAGAAAAAAATAAATTTATATAACCCCCTTGTAATCTGATTGGTAAAAGATGTTTTATTTAGACCCTAGTTCTAAAGGCAGTTGCTTCTTAAGAAAACACCAGAACTGAACTTTCACATACGTTTCTTTCCCATTGACTAATTTCTGCGTGTTCCACAATTCACAGTATTTCATAGAAAGTGTTTCCCCCTCTGGCTTTTGATTCTGAAAAGTTGTCAAAAAGTTGCAATTTTTTCCTGGGGTGGCTACCAGAGATTACAATAATTCTGGGACATGGAGTCAAACTAACAACTTTTCCTTATTTGTTTCCTGTCAGCATGGAAAATGTACTTGTGAGTGCCAAATCGTGGCAGTCATTAACACAAACAAGAATACACAGGGGTTTGGAATCATGGAGATGTGGATTTAGATCTGCGATTTCATAGGGCTTTTCATGCTGCAGAAATATGGGTGATGGAGCAGGAAGAGGGGTTGGATGAAATCAAGCAGTTTCTTTTGCATTAAGGAGAGCAGCTTCTATCCTTGACCCATGAAGAGTTATTAGTGACACAGGGTAGTGATGCAAACAGAGATGACCAAGAGTAGCTGAACAACAGCTGATTCCTAGAAACTGTGCCAAGTTCAGTCTAAAACCCCGAGTTTCTCTCAGCATGGAGAACTGTTGCCCTTATCCTCCAGAAGGTTATCATTCCCATTTGGAAGCCTAAACAATTTTGGTGTTGGTATATCAACTGTCAGCCGTTTCTCTGAAAGACAAGTGCTCTGATGGAGGTGCTGTCCTATCATGTCTCAAACTGTGGCCAGATGTAGGAGGCCATTGATGGCATTTTATGGATAGAGTTTCCAAATTCTTGCACCTATTCTTTGTTTTTCAGATGAGGCCAAAGACTTTAACAGGAAGGAGAATTTCCTCATGACATATAGCAAAGCCTCATCGATTACCATGGAAGGGTCACTGGTATTAATGTGAAGTGGCCTGCAAGGTCCATGATGCCAGGATAATTACAATCTTACAGCTGTAGGCTGAAACGAGCAAGACAGTATTTTCTTTCCAAACCATTGTGTGCATTAATGGAGCAAGGAATTTTGAAGGGATTCTTTCTGAGATATCCAAGTCTTGCTTATTGGCTTAGGTAGCTTCTCATTGAACATATGGCTGCAAAAAAGGGACCATTAGTGACAGTCTCAGTGGAGCATATTTTTGGAAGACTGAAGTGTAAGTGGCAGCAACCTCTGAAAAGGTTTTTTACCTTGTTTGATAAGTTCTCTTTGCACAATGCCTGTACAGCATCTAAGAGGGAACCTGGAGGATGGATTGGAGCAAAAAGTAGAGACATTCTGAACAATTTCTGAGATAACAGTAATAGAAGGTTTCTCAGTAAAATTCCCCAAGTGGACAAAAAGGGTTTGGGGTTGCATTTTTCTCCTACTTTAAGCCAGGTAATTGTTGTGAATCAGTACATTCTTGTAGCCATGATCTTATGTTAGAATTAATTAGGATTTGAGAGTATTGGGAGGAATTTTGTAATACCGTAATACAGATGTAAATCAATTAAATTTTTCAGCAGAGTTGTACCAAAATAAACTGAAGCAGCAGGTAATGGCTCTAAGGTTTGATGTAAAGGTTTCCTATTTACAGGCTACTGAGGCTTATTGATTCATAGATTCATTAATTGTTAGGGGCTGGAAGGGACCCTGTAGATCATCGGGTCCTGCCCCCCGGCACTAGGCAGGAAAAGAAAACGGGTCAAGTGAGCCCAGCAAGGTGACTGTCCAGTCTCTTTTTGAAGATTTCCAGGGTAGGTGACCACACTACAACTGGAGGGAGTTTATTCCACAGTATGAACACCCTGACTGTGAAGGAGTTTTTCCTGGAACTGAACCTGAAGCAGCCTTCCAGAAGTTTGTATCCATTGCTCCTGGTCTTCCCCAGGAGTGCCCTGGTGAGCAGCTGTTCAGCATGTTCTTGATGTACTCTCCTGATGTAGCAGTAAGCTACTACCAAGTCCCCTCTCAGCCCTCTTTTCTGTAGGCTGAACAGGCCCAAGTCCCTCAGCCTTTCATAGCATGACTTGTCTTGCAAGTCCCTGATCATATGGGTGGCTCTTCTCTGGACCCTCTCAAGTTTTACCACGTCCACGTTGAAGTATGTTGCCTAGAACTGGACGCAGTACTCCAGGTGTGGTCTCACCACTGCAGAGTGCAGTGGGAGTATCAGTTCCGTAGTTTTGCATGAGATGCAACAGTTAATGCATGCCAGTGTGTTGTTCACCGTGCTGGTCACAGCATTGCAGTGCCAGTTCATGATCATGGAAAGGTCCCTTTCGGCTGTGGTGCAAGTCAAATTGTTGCTACTGAGCCTGTAGGTATTTAGGGGATTGTTTGCCCCCAGATTGAGCACCTTACACATCTGAGTGTTGAACTTCATTTGGTTCCGGTCCACCCAACTCTCCAGACTGTTCAGGTCTGCCTGTATCTGCAACCTATCTTCTGGCATGGCCACACTTTCCCATAATTTGGTGTCATCCACAACTTGACCAGTGAGCTTTTCACCCCCACATACAAATCATTGATAAAGATGTTGAAAAGTACTGGTCCGAGCAGGGACCCCTGAGGGACACCACTGGTCACATCTCGCCAGGACAATACAGATCCATTCATAAGAACTCTCTGGCTCCTACCATGCAACCCGTTTTCCACCCACTGAACTGTTAAGCAGTTTATACTTCCAATTTTTCCACAAGGATATTGTGGGTTACTAGAACAAAAGCCTTTTGGAAGTCTAGGTATATAATGTCGACCTTCTCTCCCATGTCCAGGTAGGAAGAGACCTATTCATAGAAGGAGATGAGATTGGTAAGACGAGACCTACCCGCGACAAAGCCATGCTGACTGTCGTTCAGAATCTTACACTCAATGAGCATGTGGCACATAGATCCTTTAATAAGTTTTTCTGTTTTATCCCTGGGATGGAGGTTATGCCAGTTGTCCTATAGTTGCCCAGGTCCTCCCACTTCCCCTTTTTGAAGAGGGGCACAATGTTGGCCTTCTTCCAATCCTCAGGGATCTCCCCTGTGTGCCACAATTTATAAAAGAGTTTTGTCAAGAGTTCCTCAATGACTTCAGCCAGCTCCATTAGCACTCTCAGGTGAAGTCTATCTGGTCCTGGTGACTTATAAATGTCTAGCTTTTTTAGTTGATTTTGCACCAACTCAGCATCCACACTGGGAAGGCTATCATTCCCACCATGCCCCCTGTGATCTTGTCTCACTTGTCTTTCCCCTTGGTCCAGTGAAATACTGAAGCAAAGTGGCCATTCAGGAGTTCAGTTTTTTCCTGAGTGTCCATTACCAGCTGTCCCGAGGTGTTAAGCAGGGGCCACACATTTCCATTTGTTTTCTTCTGCTCCCTACATACCTAAAGAAGGACTTCTTATTGTCCTTGACTCCCTTGGCTAACTTAACCTCAGTTGCTGCCTTAGCTATCCTAATCATTTCCCTACAAGTGCAGACCACAGTTGTATAGTCCTCCTTGAGGACTGCCCCTAGCTTCCACTGTGTGTATGCCTCTTTTTTTTCTTTTTCAAGAGGACCGCAATGTCCCTATTGAGCCAGGAGGGCTTGCCAGCCCTTCTGCTACCTTTCCTCTTCATGGGAACAGTTTTCTTTTGTGCTTCAAGGATTGTGTCCTTGGGGAACAACCACTGTTTGTACACCTCATTCACCTTCCATCCTTGGTCCCCCATCTCCTCCCCTACTAATGCCCTGAGCCATAGCTTGCAGAGTATGTGACAGCTCTGAACAAGGTTGCTCTTGACTTTTTAAATGTTTTGTGTTTGAGGTAAATTCTTAATATTGGTTGCTTAATTTAAGTTTTTGATCTTCAAGAGGATAAGGCATCACAACAACGATATTCTGCTATATAATATTTTGAGTAAATTACATTGTGCAAATATTTTTTCAGTTATACCCTTCTGCACAGTACACAAGCTTTGCACGCAAAACCATGCTCTCAGCTATGGCTGGATTTTCTGAACCCCTGTAAGGGTGAATCTTGCACACAAATATTGCATATTCTTTGAATGCTTTACCATCTAAATATGCTTTTAATGTGGTAAAATCAATCCACAAATAAAATACTGTAATCCTTTTAGTGATTGGTTTCCAAAGGAACATAGATGTTCTATTTGTAGATATTCATAGTTTCATAGTTAGTAGGGTTGGGGACCTGAGCAGATCATCAAGTCTGAACCCCTGCTATGGCAGAAAAAAGTACTGGGGTCAAACGACCCCAGCAAGGTGATTGTCAAGCCTTGTTTTAAAGACCCCCAGGGTAGGAGCCAGCAGCACTTCTCTTGGAAGTTGGTTCCAGATCCTAGCTGCCCTGACCGTGAAGTAGCACCTCCTGATGTCTCATTTGAATTTCCCCTCTGCCAGCTTGTGACCATTATTTCTAGTCACTCCTGGCAGTGCTCGGGGGAACAGGGACTCCCCCAATGCCTGCTGCTCCCCTCTGACTAGTTTGTAAGAGCCCACTAGATCCCCCCTCAACCTTCTCTTGTGGAGGCTGAACAGGTTCGGGTCCCATAGCCTCTCCTCGTAGGGCCTGCCCTGCTGCCCCCTGATCATGCGAGTGGCCCTCCTCTGGACCCTCTCCATGTTGTCCACATCCCTTTTGAAGTTTCATAGTTTCTAAGTGTGGCGCCCAGAACTGGATGCAGTACTCCAGCTGCAGCCTAACCAGTGCCGCATATAGGGGAAGTATCACCTCCCCGGACCTGCTTGAGATGCATCTGTGGATGCATGACAGGGTGTGGTAGGCCTTCCTGACTGCATCCCCACGCTGCCTGCCCATATTGGCATCAATGATGACTCCAAGATCCTTTTCTGCCTCTACATTGATGAGAAGGGAGTTCCCCAGCCTGTAGGTATGGTACTGGTTCTTCCTCCCCAGGTGCATCACCTTGCACTTATCAGTGTTGAATCCCATCCTATTCCCGTCTGCCCACCCCTGTAACCTGTCTAGGTCCGATTGTAGCCTCTTCCTTCCTTCTAGTGTGCCCACATCCCCCCACATCTTAGTGTCATCAGCAAATTTGAACAGGGTGCTTTTTACCCGCTCATCCAAGTCACTGATGAAGATGTTGAACAGTGTGGGCCTGAGGACCAAGCCTTGTGAAACCCCACTGCCCACATCCCTTCAGGTTGAAAATGACCCATCCACCACCACTCTCTGGGTGCAGCCCTCCAGCCAGTTGGCGACCCGTTTGACTGTGTAGGTGTCGACACCACAGTCCCCCAGTTTCTTAATGAGAACGGGGTGAGAGACAGTGTCACAGGCCTTCCTAAAGTCCAGGAAGACTGTCCACTGCTACCCCTGCATCTAAGAATTTGGTGACCTGGTCATAGAAGGCCACCAGGTTGGTCTGACAGGACCTGTCTCTAATGATCCCGTGTGAGTTGCCCCTAAGCATAATCTCCCCTACTGGCACCTCATGGACATGTGCCAGAATAATTCTCTCAAAAAGGTTACCCAGGATTGAGGTAAGACTAACTGGCCTATAGTTCCCCGGGTCCTCCTTCCTCCCCTTTTTGAAGACAGGGACCACATTGGCCCTCTTCCAGTCCTCTGGCACCACACCAGAGCACCACAAGTGCTTGTAAAGCCATGCCAGGGATCCCCCAATGACCTCAGCTAATTCCCTCAGCACTCTGGGGTGGAGATCATCCAGACCAGCTGATTTAAATACATCCAGTCCCTCCAGAAGTTCCCTGACTAGATCCTCCCTGACCCTTGGCCTAGGTGCACCTCCCTGAGGAGCTGATCTGGTCCCTTCTTAAAATGGAAAATGGAGGCAAAGAAGTTGTTAAATAGGTTAGCTTTGTCATCTGGTGTGACGATCAAATTTCCTAGCATGTCTTGCAGGGGCCCCACATTACTGGGTACTTTCTTTTTGCCCCCCATGTATTTAAAAAAGGACTTCTTGTTGTCTTTGATCTGGAAAGCTAGACCCAGTTCCATTTCCGCCTTGGCCTTCCTGACTACCCCCCTGCATCCCTGAGCAACCACAGTATAATCCTTCCTGGTGATGGCCCCTCCCTTCCATTGGGTGTACGCCTCCCTTTTAGCTAGGAGACATTCCCGGATGCTTTTGGTGAGCCATGGGGCTTTTGTGCCCTCCTGCCCCCTTTGATCCATGTTGGGATTACCTCCCTTTGGGCTTGGAGGATCGTCTGCTTAAGAAGCAACCACTCTTCTTGGACACCTGACTCCCCTCCCCTCCCCTCCGGGACCTCAGTGCTTCCCTGACTATTCTCCTTAGCTCATTGAAGTCCACCCTCCTAAAATCTATGACTGCTTCCTTGCTGCAGGCCTTTGCCACCTTGCGCTGGATGGTGAATTCCAGCAGGCGATGATCACTGTCGCCCAGGTGGTCAAGCACCTGCAGCCCCTCACCAGGGGGGCTGTATATATTCCCCCCTCACCAGGGGGGCTGTATATATTCATATGCAGTGTGGATGAGTATAGCAGGAAGAAATAAATTTGGAGAAAGAACCTGCTGGACTGGTAAGCAATAAAGGTAAGTTAGTGTCAGGCTCACTCAGCACAGGTTTACTGTACACTGAGGTGGATGTGTCAGCCTTGAGCTCTGCTGGGGAGGGAATCAGACTTAAAAGTTACAAATATGAACAGGGATTTATTGAGATGACAACACAGAATATTTACAGAGGTAAGGGACAACAAGAGAAACAATGATTTAACAACTACAAATACAGGAAACATACTGTGATGAACAGTAAGTGAAATTGAAGTTAATCCTAGAACTAAAGTTAAGAAGAAGCCAATACAAGTCAGGTGAAAGCAAGAAGATTCCAGCAAACCCATGAGGAAGCTGGGGCTATAGCAGACAGTCTCACTTCCTTCATGGGACAAGTTGCCAGCCTTACTAGTGCTCGCAATTAGGGCTGTGCAATACGGCAACATTTCATTTTGATTTCAGATTTGCTGTTCAAAGGGACGGTGTTTAGTTTCACTGTTTTGAAGCACTGCTCCATTTTATTTCTCCAAAGCTGTTTTGCTGTTTCAACACTGTTTGGACATGTTTCCTCCATAGCCTATAAAGGGAAACCATGAAAATACCTATAACTTATATTTCTTGTCTGATTCAGATGAAAACAGCAAGGATGGTAGCCCCTTCTGAGGCCATGAAGTCTGCCAGCTTTCAAGGAGGTAAAGTGCAGTTTCCTAGAAACCCCTGCATCTGTCACGGAGTAGGGCCCCTAGAGATGTCCATGATACTCCTAGGTGCCTGTGACCATGCCAGCTCTACCCTGCAGGCACCTTCTCACCTGCTGCTACATCTTGTTAGAAAAGATAATAGAGAGCAAGGCTGCACTTAAGCTTCAGCTCAGTCACGGTTCTAATGGACCTTACTAAACACTGTAGATTCTTGGACCCATTGCTAGGACCTGCTCTAAGTAGGTTCCTCAAGGGGGCACCCTAAGCCTTATGTGCTAGATGCATGACGCTAACTACCCCTTACCATGCACCATACCTTGCAGATAGCATATCCCTGTAATGAGGTCTCAGTCTCACTGTATCTTCTATTGTTGTAGGGCTCCTATGACCCAGTTGCTGTGCCATCACTGGTGCTGGACCCCTACACTACACAACAGTGTGCCCCAGTGAGGCCACCTCCTCCCTTATGGCCTCAGTCTGGTCCACCACTTTAAATAAT
Organism: Crocodylus porosus; assembly: GCF_001723895.1. NCBI lineage: Eukaryota > Metazoa > Chordata > Crocodylia > Crocodylidae > Crocodylus > Crocodylus porosus. Next base: position 59,865,381 of record NW_017728951.1, read on the forward strand.
AAGTAAGCAGTACAGTAGCACTAGCATCTCTGACAGTGAAACTGTCATGGACCCTTTCTTTCCTTTCCTGCAGGAGCTGCTTCTCCAGCAGCTGCCATAAAACTCTCCCTGCCAGCCCCAGCCCTGGAGCTTAGATGTGCCCAGGACCCTGCCTCCTTCCAGTCAGCTGACCGGGGGCAGATGATAGGGGTGTAGGTTGTAGCTGTGTTGGTCTAAGGACATGGCAGACAAGGTTCTTTGGGTCAATCTGATATATTTAGTAGACCAACTGAATAGTTGAAGAAATACATCTTAGCAAGCTTTCGGGTTAAAAACCCTTTGTGAGGCTGAGGAAGCACCTGCAGTTAGTGTGTGTGCTCTTCCTGGATGAAAGGAATAGTAAAGAAGCCAGAGGCTAGCATGCAATGCAGGCAAGAAAGCCAGTCAGTGAAAATGGAAATGGAGGCATCAGGAGGTGAGACAGGCTGGGATACTGGGGAAGGGGAATGTAGCAGGTAAAAGTGGAGAGTTACCTGGGGAGTCAGATGTCAGGCAGGTTGTAGTGTGTCAAAAATCCAATGTTTATATTGAGTCCATGTATTTCTGTACCTAGGAGGTTAATGAAGTGCAGTTCATAGGCTCATTTGTGAAAAGCGGTTTGTAAATTAGAACAAGCACTGAACCTCACTAACCTCATCACCAGAAGCCAACTTCCTACAGCTCAAAATGCAACAAATGTATCCAGACCGTACCATGACAAGACATGCAAAACCTGCCAACCATATCTCCAGTATGGCAATATCTTCACAATACTTATCTCCATCATGGTACCAAATGTCCTGAAGGAAAATATGTACGAGACACCAAGCAATAACTGTGCTCCAGAATGAGCACACACCAAAAATCTGTCAAAGACAAGATCCACCAGCTACCTGTCTCCAGTCTCTCAGGCCTGATCCTCAAAGGAAATTTCCAAATCATTTTTCACAGACAAGCCTACGAACTTCACTTCACCAACCTCCTGGATACAGAAACATGGGCTCAATGTAGACCTCGCAGGGTGCAGTTTTAGGTCATGCCCAGGACCTGGGGCCTCCTCCTTCCCCATAGTCCCATCCCATACTTCCAAGTTCATCCTGGCACATGAGCTCAGCAGGGACATGTTCTTCCCCTGCTGGCTGGTGATGCAGTGAGTTCCGCCTCCAGCTCTGAGAATGGGGCATTAAATGGTTTGGAGACCTGAAACAAAGAGGAAATAAGTATAGATGGAATGAGGAGGGTGGCACTCACTCTACACCTGGAGCTTAAGGAACCTCAGCAGTGGGAGGTTCACCTTGAGGAACACCAAATACTCCACCAAAATAAGATCCAAAGCAGTTCAGTGGGGTGTCACAACATCCCCAGCAATGCTGAACACCCACTCACTCAGAACACTGGTTGGTGGACAGGACGGGTATTCCCAGACAAACAAAGTCAAGTCCAGTCACATCTGGCTGCAGCTGCCCCAGTAGGCCAAGGGGTCTTACAGCAGCAGCTACACATCCTCGGTAAGATAGGCAGCCACGAAGGCCTGAGCGCTACCTGCCTGATGGTGGGGTCTGCTGCCTCTGGACCCCATGCCCTTGGCCTCCATTGGCAGTGCCTGTGGTGAAGGAGGAGACTGGCTGGTGGATCCTCCTCTTCCACGTCCCCCCACTTGTGCCCTTATGCCTCCTTGACTCTGTTCACCAGGATCTCCATCCATTGATCCAGGGTTTTGCTGCCCTTCACCCTTGGGTCACACACAGCCGCCAGCACATGGACCGTACGGGACTGCAATGGATCTAGCTGTTTCTTGATGCCCTCCTACAGCCACTTCACCAGTACCTGCACCTCTGGTGACTGGTTTGCCCCAGCCAGGAATATCGATACCCTGGAACTTGTGCATTTCATTTTTAAGTTCCCTAACTATGAGGATCACCTGGCTCAGAAGGGCATTGCCACTGCTAAGGTTCTTGGTATCCTCAAGGAAGGGCTTGAGGACCACCCAGATCTAGGAGATGGTATCCCACTCAGCTTTGTTCAGCAGGCCACTGATCCTCCATATGCCCCAATGGAAGTAGCCCGCCACCTTCCTGCATTTCAAAATCAAGTGGCTGGTTGTGACGGCACCCTCACTGGCAGCCCTGTCCCCCTCCAAGGCATCCCTCACTATGAGGTACAGCTTGTGTGCCACACGGCGGATGCCAACAAAGTTGGCATCATGGACAGCCTTGACCATATTTGCCCCATTGTTGGTGACCATGAACCCGTTGATGAGCTCACCCTACCCAATGAGCCACCCCTGCATTATGTGGTTCATGACGCCCATGATCTCTGTTGCCATGTGGGACTCATCCATCACCCCAGCTTGAAGGAGAGCCCACCAATGGCCTGACTGGTTGCACCAGTGCCCTATGAGGGAGAGGTAGGTGTGATCTCCACCCCAGCTGCTCCAGCTGTCCAAGATGAAGTGTACGGCCACCTGCAGACCTGCCTTGCACAGCTCCTCCCTCAAGTACTCTCTGCATACCTCATACTGGGAGGGTACCACCATTCTGCTGAAGTTGGTGACACAGAGGCTGCTGGAACATGCTGTATGCTACTGTGCTTATTAGCACAGTCCAGCAGACTCCATCAATCGAGTCTGCTCCAAAGCACACTCTAATTATCATGTCAGAGTAGACATCCAGCACGTTTAGCCCATTCTTAGCTATTATGATTGACATCTCCTTAATACAGTTAAGGATAACTTAGGTTTCTTAAATGTTTACCTGTATGCCCTTAGAGATAACCAGCTCCATGGTAGGCATATACTTCAGTTATGTTAAACATACCAGTTAGTGAAATGCTGTCAAGGGAAAAAGTGTTGCACTATCAACCTCAATACAAAATACATAGATCTGTTAAAAAAAAAAAGGGATAATCTACAAGTAGTATCCCTGACAAGGTTGATGTACCCAGGCAAGCCTCATTTCTTTCTAGAAGCTTTTGAGGATGCTACTAAAAAAACCTTATGGATATCTGGTGGTAGACCTAAGCATTTGTACCCCAGAGGCTTTTGGATTAAGAACTGGGCTTTTCCCTCCAGACCAGCCAGCGGTTTACACTTTGAAAAAGGTGGTGGGTGGAAATAAAAAGAGATGGTGTAGCAGCAACCTCTTTTTTAGCTTCTGAGCCTGCAGAAAGGGAATGTGTCTAACTGTGTGAAGATAAATTTGGTTCTCTTAATACTGCTTATTCAATCTTCCCCGCAACAGAGGAAAGCAATACTCTGCTCAGCCTCTGAGGATTTAGTAGCAGTCATTTCAGAAATTTCTCTGGACACCTTAAAAGGAAACTTCCTTTTGACATCCCACCAAATCCGTGTGCTGGAAAAAAAGACGTGGGATCATAAAAAGCCTAAGTAACAAAAGACTGTCTCTCTCAAAAAAAAACTCTGGTCAAACAGTCTGGGGGATTTATCAGACCCCTGTTAAGTTTTACCTCTGATCACAGGACTTTTGACTAAGCAGTGATGGAGTATGCAGAAAAAATGTACCTGGTACCCAGCCACCAGCTGGAGTAATTAAGGGCTCCCCCACTACCTCAGGAAAATATCAGACTTGAGGTGACCTGTTTATTGGATACCAAAATGAGAGACATTCTCTAAAGGTTGGGTTTACCAGAATATGATAAAGCTAAACTGTATGCTGCTGTGCTTCAAAAATAGCTGGTGCATGTGAAGCAAGGTGATCTGGATAGAGGGAAATTAACCCTGTTTACACCAGAAAAGAACCGCTTAGAATTGGCAAAACCCCTAGAAACACCAATGAATCCTGACCACACTGTTCAGAAAGTGTTGGATAATGTACTTACCCAACACAGGAAAAATGCTAAAGTGTTGCTCAGCGAACTGAGCCAGCACAAGCATATTTCTTCTTGGGATGATCAAGAAGGGGTTATATACAAAGAAGTGCTCATCAGGGGTTCGAACATGCTCGACTTAATCC
>NW_017728951.1:59869469-59894508 GCF_001723895.1 Crocodylus porosus
CCAGCACAAGCATATTTCTTCTTGGGATGCTTGGGGTGGGTGGGAGGGGTTGTATACAAAGGAATACTCATCAAAGGTTCTAACATGCTCAACTTAGTCCTGGGGGCCCTCCAGACTCACACCACTTCTAGTAAACATCCACCTAAAGGTAGGACATCTTTATGAAATCCATGGCTGAGCTGAATGTACCATCTTCTGTTATGGTCAGTGCTGCAAATTGGGATCGTCTGGACCACCTGAAAACCTCTGCAACAGGCCAAGAAACACTAACCTCACCAACCTCAATGCCAAAGAAGTGAAAGGTTGTCTCTAAAAGCAAGTGAACTAGCATGTAAAGTTTACAGTTGTAATAAACTACTCTATACTGCTTCAAAATGTTGTCTGCAAAGTGTTTTTTAATATGATATGGGGTAAAAGAAAAGTAGACACACACACCACAGGGATGTAGAAGGCTCATAAAATCTCTAGTACTTGTTTGTTGTTATGACATACTGAAATATTGCTTCAGAAAGAGACTTTTTTAAGATTGCAGGGGCTCTCTCCTACATTCATCAGGACAAGGAAACCATGACTGTATGGACCAGACAGATGAGGATATAAAATGGGTAATTCTGAAACTTTGTACTTAGCTATGTATGGAGAGTATTCTAAATGCCATAACTGCATTAGGTTAGTCTATGAATTGTCTATGCCTCACTGAGAAACATTTAGCTCAGAATGTGGCGATTACAAACCATATCAATTTGGATGGAGACCCAAATTCTGTTTTATATGGTGTTATTCATCAGGAAGATAAGTCTCTGATACCCTATATTGAACACTTAATTAGGACAAGAAATTATAAATTTCTGCTCCAGAGAAAAGGTAGCCAGGATATAGTGTAAAACTAGCAAAAGCTGCAAATTTTGTACAGATTTTAATTAAAATAAATCTTGTTAGAAATATATTTTCACAGGTGTCATTCTTCCATCTTTTGGCTAAGGGGAGGTAGACACACACATTTTTATTTTTATTTTTTTTCCAAAACCAACAACAGGGTTCTTTATTTAAATAACACTTTTGTGAAAGTCATTGCAAGAGACACATGTCTGGGTATGTTATAACATGTTTTGAGCAGGTCCAGTCACATGAAAAGATTTGTATTTACTATTTACAAGCTGTATCACTATGTGGTCGTTTCATCCTAAATCATCAGAATACAATTTTTAAACGTGTTTGTAACAGGGGGCTCTCGGGGCTGGTCTGTCATTGGCCCATCTACCTGTTTCTGGGCCAACCATCCACCTCCTCTTCTGCCATGCCTTGATGATACATAATGATGGTGTTGATTAAGTGGGAGGCTGCCCATTCTTGCCCTGATGCCCGGGGGTGCCATCTGCAGATCTGTTCCTCCCCTATACCGCAGCCCAAGCCTCACAGATGGCATCCAGGTTAATATTATTCCTGGCCTGAGACTGAAGCAAACTGAGTCCAAAGTTGGGCTCCATGCACATGCACATCACCTCCCCTCTCACAGGAGGCCTCTTCCACTCCACCCCTCTTTCATCGGGGCCTCTGGATTACTCCCCATTACCAGGCCACATTCCACCACCCTGATCCTCCTTCAGTGAACCCTCTAGGCCATCAGGCTTCACTACTCACATACTGGCCCCGCCATGCAGCCCCTTTGGTTCCCACTAGTTATCCTACTCTGCATGGTCTGACCTTGTGCCGAACCCTGGGCTAATTCCATCCCATGCCCCTCACCGGGCAACTCTATACACTCACACACACTTATACTGGGCTCCCAGCCCTCTGGTTTCCCCCTCACTGGGGCCACAGGACTTCCCTCCCTGGCAGGGGCTCAGCTAGCCATAGTTGTGCCTGGCCCCATCTGATTCTTATACCGTCCTTTGGCTCAGGTGGCTGTAGCCATGCCTGTCCCCCTTGTACCCACAGTGATATCAGGGCTAGGGGTTAAAGCGCCCCAACCCGCCTTTCACTGGGGTGGTAACTGGCCTGGCATTTCCTGGAGGCTCCTGCACCACTGGGAACCCCACCATGCCACCCACTCCCAGCAGGGTGCAGTTTTAGGTCATGCCCAGGACCAGGAGCCTCTAAATCATCCCCTTAAGTTCCTGCTGTTACCTACAACATGTTCATTCAGCCTTGCAGCCAGGCAACGTTTCTGCCTTCTGCCAGCAGTGAACTGCTCTGATTATGTCGGTGGCCAGAGATCTAAAATAGCCAATAGCTGGCTGCTTGTCTCAGCCCTTAAAGTGGCAGGCACCAACAGTGCCCTGCCACAGTGTTCAAATGATAACCCCTTGTTATGGTGGTGCAGGAAAAACACACAATGTTATCCACCAGCAAAAGAGGTGGGGTCTTGTAATTGTTTAATCTGAAAAACATTGTGGGTAGCATTTTTATTTGAAAAGAATGTAATACTTGAAGAAAACAGAGTGCTGTTTTGGGGGTGATTGTACGAATCAAAAAAACTCCCCCTGGTTCTGATCCACCAGGTAAACAGACAGCCAGTGTTCTCCAGGCTGGCTATGCTATGGCATGTTGACCACCAGGCTCAGGGGTCTTCAAGACTGCTGTGCCTTAGGGAGCCAGTCACAGGGGAACACATCAAAGAAAGTCTCTTTGGTGTAAGGGTCTGTGGATAAAACCCTGGAGAGCTGTTCACTGTCCATCTTCACATATAGTCAAACAGCACATTTCTCCATTGGTTTATCTTTATTACGTTGTCAAAGCCCCCATATATGATCATGTTGACAGTGGTGGGCAAAGCACCAGCAAAGTGCATTTTCTGCTCTCAGGTTCCCAGTTTTAATCGGGGAATAATGGGCAGCACATTCCTAGTCAGGAGACAAGTCAAAGCCAAACAAGGTGCACCCCAGGGCAAACTCCTCACAGTTGAACAATAGAGAATGGTCTTTCATTTGCTTACCAGCAGTCTGCACTAGATGCATATATTCTCTCACACAGTTATGATTCTCAAAATCTGGTTGTAGCAGTTTCGCAGGGATTTGTTCTCCATCAACATACAAGGAAACAAAATTAATATTGTAATGTTTAAAGTAGTTCCCGCTAAAGTTGTCATTATCCACGAACCCAATGACAACGAGCTTGGGCAACTGTCCCAAAACAGATTTTCCTGATTACTGACCCAACTGCCAGCAGGGATGCTAAACACTTTCAAATCCATATGGTCTATGGGGTATTTAGCATTGGTTGTAAGTACACCTGGGGCCACCTTCATTTTCTTCACAAGAAGTGAGGCATATGTGATTTGTAGGTTACACTGTCCAACCACCATTCAAACTGGAAGTCAGTTTAACTTTCATGTCCATGCCATTCAACAAAAGTTTTTCTTGAAAAAACAAATCGCTGTGGAGGTGACCTAGCAGCTCTTTCTGGCTCTGGGAATTCAGGTTTGTCCATTTCCTAAACCCCTATTTATCCCTATCCAGTGTGACCACTTTGTGTTGTCCAGGGGTGTCTTTGTAAAACAGGCCAGCCAAAAACTGAGTGGCAGGGGTGTCATCATTGTAGTTGAGCACTGATTCAATAAAGGTTCAGTAAGGGTAACAATTGTTGCTCTGGCTTATAAGATGATCTCCCAGACTGACATCCAACTGACTGAAAATAGAGGCTAGATTCACTAGTCCCACAGCAGCCCCATCATCAAGATCAGTTCCATTGCCTTTTACAATCTTTCAGCAAAGGTACAATGTGTTGCTCAAATCCATATAATCTTCACCATTCCCAGCTATGAAAAAGTCAAGGGAGGCAGACTGCATTATAGCCAACAGTGGGGGATCTCAATGTACAGGCATTTCTCAATGCTGGTCTGTGTGGGGGCTATTTGAAACAAATCCAGTTTGGATTTGGTACACTCTTCAGACCTGCCATGAACAAAAGTCATGCTGGTTAAAATATATTTCTTTTTCTTCCAGGAGAGCACCTCTTCTTTCTTCCAGGCAGCTGCTCTGGCATCTTAGCTTCTTTCTTTTAAGGGGTTGAGGTGGGTCTGTATATTGGGGGTGTGATGCAGCTCTCTTTCTTTTAAGGCTCCTTCTTTTAATATACATCAGACTGGCCCCATCCTGATTTGCTGATCTGCCCACTTTATTCAGAACAGCTTAGGACAGCTTGGTAGATGTGGCCAATGATGGCTTGGGCTATGTTTTTGGCTGTGTTTTTAACATGGAGTTTAATAATCTCCAGACCCCTTTTCAAAAGCGGGATGGCTTTTCTAAAGAGATTGCAGAATATGCCCCCCACACCAGCCCCATACGTCATGGACTTCCCTGATAAATGGGGAGACCATACCCAGCCTGGGCTTTGTAATAATTTCTGTACAAGGTAGGGTCCCAATAATTTTTTACCACCACCATTGTGCTTTTCTTATTTTAAAACACCAAAGTCCTCCGGGGGCACAAGTGAAGCTTAATGATTACCTTGCCAAAACAAAATGAGACATGTCCATTCTGATCTGTCTTTATTTCAATGGTAACTGTGTCAATGTGATGCTGACTCATGGGGACACAATGTGGCTTGTCATATGTGATAGTGACAACTCATTGTTTCTTCTGTGGGTAGGTACACAATGTAGTAAGGGAACCATAAAGTCCCTGACAAGCTGATGTTTAACAATGTCCATGTAGAGATGCAATGAATGGAATCCTCTGGTAATATCAGCTGTAAAGGATTTTTTTTTAACAGTGGACCTGGGTAGTATCCCCAAAATATAGGCTAGTTCACCAGTGGTAGAAAAGGCATAAGAGTTATCACCAACTCTAAGTCTAATTTTTCTGCTCACTTGATCATAAATCATAACTAATTCAGATGGAGGTAGGGTGACTGGCAATAATATCATTCATAAGATCCAACAACTCTGTGATGGATGAATAAAATCCCTGACACAGGACCTATCCCCATTTTTTAGACCCAGAAAAGATTTCAAAAGGGGTGTCTTCGTTGATGTTGTTGCAGTTGTGTGGGTATTGTATTTCTGCGAACCCTACCTCCCAGTTCCACAAGAGATCCAGAGGTTTAAGCAGTTGTGTGGTAAAGTTCGAGCTGGTGTTCTGTGGGAAAATCCAGGCACAGGGATTACTTGGTAAAGTTATATAAAAATCACCAGCACTCATCTTGCTCTTTCAGTGGTGATAATGATTTCTCTGTTACTTTAAATGTTACACATTTGGGAAGCTTCTACCCAGCTATTACATTTAGCTGGCCACCCTAACCATTTCACCAGTAACTGCTTCTTTCTCCCCTTTCCTTTCTCTGCTAGGACATTTTCAATCCTGTATACTCTGTCCTGTTTGGGGTTCATTTTCTGTAGTTCTTCAGGATAAAAAGAACCCTCGATAGATTCATCTTCGTCATCTTTTAGGCAGTAAGGGGGTGGGGTCTGCACTCACTTAATGACTTCATCCACTATGAAATTTTTATCAGTGAACATTTGTTCATAACCTTTTTCAATTCTTCCTTTGGTTCTAGGCAACCTCACGTGGTGTCCTTTTCTGAACAGGTGTGTTGTTGCTTTTGTTTTAAAGTAGTCTTCATACTCTGTTTTCCACACAAGGGGAGGGTTTGAGGAGTTTACATCAATAGGTCTGGCATAGATAGTTCTGTGAAAGCTGTGGTTATAGCTCTTAAGAAATTCTGGTAATGCACCAATGTAGTGAAAGGTGGTATGGGCTGTAAGATACCTCTACATCTTTGATTTTAATGTTCTGTTAAACCACTCTACAACTGCAGCTTTCACTTCATTGTTTGTAACAAAATGGTGGATAGTATATGGTTTTAGCAGTTTGCTTAAAGGCTTATTTAAAAATTCTTTCCCGCAGTCAGTCTGTAGTTTTTGAGGCACACAACCCAGTGAGAAAATGCTTTTAAAGGCCTTGGATATTTCACCCGCTGACTTGTCTTTTAGCCCCACGGCCCAGACATGCTTGCATAATATGCCTATCACTGTTAAGTTGTACTTAAAACAACTGTTGTGTTTGGAGAACTGCTACATATCCACCAAATCTGCCTGCCATTGTGCACCCACATCTAAAACAACAGTCTTGTTTCCTTTAAACTGTCTTCTCGCCAACCCGTGTAGGGTGTAAGCATCCTGATCTGAAAGACAGGCAGTCACCTGACTTTTGTTCAGATTCTTATCCTGACTTTTGGTGCTTCAAAAAGTGAGTTCACCCCACCAAAACTCCCTGCTGCACCAGGAGTGTAATAAATTTCCTTTAACAAAGCCTCCTGTGTAGGCATGACTGGTAACTGTAGTACTTTCCTCAACTGTAGTACCCTCCTCAACATGCATATGATGGATTTAAATGTTGGACAACAAATTTAAGAAGTGGTCAAACACAGTTTATTAATCAGGCAATGAAAAATAGCACATACAGGATAATTCATGTCTTGAACTCCTCACTTTTAGATGCACATAAATTCCTTCTCTGAACAGGGAGGTGCTCTGTGACCTCCATAGGCTCACACCCCTGCTCCAAAATTTCCATAGGTTCATACCCCTGATCTATAACCTCCATAACTTTGTGTACCTGCTTCATGGGCTCCAGGGACTCAGACAAACTAATACACCCATCTTCAGTCTTGTCTTGAACTTTACTCTTTTAGATATGAACAAAACCAATTGACACTTGAGACCTTTATTCTCACAGGTCCACCAATACGTGGGTTTTCAAAACTCTATCAAGGCATCATCTACCTGCAAAGAGATGATATAGTTAACATAGGCCCACCCTATTACCATAGAAAGGCGCTCCCTCCAAAAAAAAAATCTAGATTAGTTACCTCAGCAGAGTCCTTAGAGTAGCTTGTCTGCCACTCCCATGCTCTCTACTGGTGGCTCTGATATGATGCAGTTTGTTGGGGGTCTGCCACAGTCCCTGCAACTGTTTTCGAAGTCCAGGAATCTGTCTCAACCACCAAGATCTTATCCATAGTGCTGCTGAAAAAGGTCTAAACAGTGTCTGAGGCTTCCAAAGCATAAGACTCCATATTTGCTTCTGTCTGCATCAGTGCCATCTTAGAAAATACACAGCCTGGTTTGGAAGGTTTCCCAACAGGATTTAGACAAGAGGCAGGCCAGGGACTGCCAGCCTAGGTCCCACCCCACTATATGTGCCTTGATTGGTTCAGCGCCATTCTCGGGGGGAGGCATTTCCCAGTCAAAGAGCAGCCCTTCTGATGTCACAGGGATATGTGATAGGAACAGGGTGTTCTGGGACAGAAAATGGCAGCCAAGATCGCCACCAAAATGGTGGTCAGGGGCAGGTCTTCTGATGTCATAAGGGCAGGTGATGGGGCAGGACTTCCTATTTTAAGGCCAGAAACACCCCAAAATGGAAAACTTCTTGGGGGAAGGGGTGGGGTTTCTTGTGAAAAAGGTCAGCAGTTAAGGGTGGGACTTCTGGCCCCAAGATGGTGCCCAAGATGGTGGCCAGGGGGGCAGGGCTAGGACAGAGCTAAGGGCAGGACACCTGTCACAGGTCAGGGCTTGTCATCTTGATAAGAGGTGTATCCTATATACTACTCAGAGTAGTAATTTGCAATTGTTTTGATCATGTCTGTCTCCACCTTATTGGGTGAAACTACATTTCCCTAATTAATATGGATAATGTAATGAACTGCCAGCTATGTGGGTGACAACTTTACAAGATGTGTTTTTAATATGATTAAGAGTAATGGTTGTACATACGCCTGATCCTTCTGGCTGTTGGGATTGTCTGTTCACAACAGACAGATTATCTTTTTTTAGAACTTGTCTCTTGCATTATTGGCTCTAACCTTCTGCTTTCTTTTGAAGAGCAGTCAAGTTTCAGACAGGTGCTGGTAGGAGATTTTTGAACTCCCTTAGTTTTCAAGCCATGTTTGTGAAAGCACAAATTAGCATAATTGCGCTTTTATACATAAGTTCAGCTGTCCTAAAGCAACAACAGTCAAGGTACTGATGGTATTCCTTTGCCAACATGTTAAATAAAACTAAGTGATATATCATGCTCGTCCATGTGGTTGTGAGAACAGCTTTGGACAGGCACAGACATCTTTAAGTATGCAATAACATACAGATAAAAGGACCACTAACCAAAGGGCAAGTTAAAAAGGAAATGGCTAATTTTTTAAAATATATTCATAAAAGTGAGCATCTGTCCTTTGATCTGAGAGTCATTGACACAGACAGACATCCCCCTCTTTTTTTACCAATAATAAATATAAAGCATAGAAGGAAGCGTATAATTCCATAATAACTATCAATCAGTGGGCAGATAATAGAGAACTATGCTCACTACAAATAGCGATGATGAACCATTACACTGAAGGATGCATACCATTAAACAATCAGTGTTTACCAACACTTGACACAGCATATGGTTTTCTCTGTACTTACAATGGGAAGTGATTGTGGCATTTCACATACCAGTGTGAAATTCTTAAACACCCCCTTTTTTAAAATGTTGATTACTAAAGTACAAAACTTTGTCTTGTGTATTTCCTGCCTGACTATAATGTTTCTACTGAGGCAGAATTCTTAAGACAACTGCTACATTCAAGTCTGCATAGAACTCTGAAAAAAAGAGAACTTACAATTTAATTCTTGGCATAACAACATGCTCTGTTACCATGTTGTGGGAAAGGTGAGAAGATTTCTGGATTGAACAGTGTTGCTAGTCAAATTACTGTTTTAAAACCAAATAAACCATTGTGTTGTCTACACATTGCCCTGCATTGCCATAAGGCGGGCTACGGCAATATAGCGATCGCATAAGTTTATATGTGATAGGCAGCTACTTTGTTGCAGCAGTGCACCACCCTGTTTTAACACTCCACTACAGCAAAGTAACAGCAAAATCTAACTCTCTGTGCTCTGTGCACATGGCATAATACGGGAGGTTACTTCACTGTGCCTCAGTATTTCTAAAAGGAAGTACTCAAGCACAGTGTCATAGTAATGTCATCATGCAGCGATGCACGGATGCATCCAATAAAACCTTAATATAGAGAACACCAAGTTTTGTTTTGGTTGACAAAGTACTTTATATATTAATTTTTTAATGATATGATATTTGAGATACAGTATGACATTTGATTTCAATACCATATTAAAGTTGCCCATCCTTTTAGTGAGTAGAGCAGAAATGGAGTATTGAGGCTTGTTTTTTAAATCAATGTAGTTTAAATGAAAGCTTTGCCACAGATAAAAACAGAATTGGATGTTTTTGGTAAATGGCAAACAATGGCCTGTGTAAGAATTTGGTGGGTTTTGGTTTTTTTAATGGAATATTTTTGATGGATACTAATGGATATTTTCCCATGCTACCAAAGTTTGAAAGTTGCCAAATGAAGTCTTCCCTGGGTCCTGAGGTGGGACCATTTTCCTGTAAATACTTTGATTTATTTCCATGGCCCTACAGCCCAGGAGGTGCAGAGAAATGTAAAAAAGATGTTAAGAATGTCCATGGATGACCTCCTTTTAGCTACCTACTAGGTCAGCTTCTCTTTTGCTGGAATATAAAGTGAAAGCTGTTCAAGCATAAAAAATAGAGCCAAAACAGTACAATTCACTCTTCACTAATTTGGCAATAAAGGTATTTTTCTTTGGTGTTGGGAGGATTTTTATTTAATATCTTAGTTTCTTACACAGTCACGTGTGTGCTTTGCAGGAGGCTTAATATTGAAGACAGTGCTTTCTTATGATGAAAGTAGACCGCTTTGCACTTGGTTCCCCTGTAGGGTGGGGTTGTGAGGATCTGTTGCAATTACTGTTGGACGTTTTCCTAAATTAGTTCTGATTACAGTTTGCTGATTAATTTTCAAGAGAGTGTATTTTTCATCTATGATATGTGTATGGTTTTTGTACTGCATGTGTAGTGGTTGTAGTGTTTCCATTAAAACAAATATCTGTCCACTGCAAGCTATTTGCCTTGCTTGTCTCATTTCTTATCATGTGCCTCATTTGTCTTCAAGAAATGATTTTGATCCTGACTGATTTATTATTGACATTCTGGGAGGTCTTCAGTCTATCAGTTGCAATAGTAGGATTTGGGGGTAGGTTCCTTGTGCATTTGTCTACAGGCAGTCCTCACTGACTACACAAACTACTACTAGACTGATGACACAATTGGTTCCTGAAAATCACGTCTTAAGTCGAAATGTTGTAACTTGGAACCAATTTTCTCATAAAAAACAGTGTTATGAATGGGAGATTGGTTCCTTAACCAAGGCTTAATACCCTATTTTCACCAAAAATACCCCAGAATTTTGTACTTGATCAATTATAGATAAGTAATATAGCTACATTAATGTATTTATATTGTAAATAGCAATCATGTTGATTTGGAAGGACTTCTTTGAGGTGACTTTGCTGGACTTTTTGAAAGGCTCTTGGTTGGACTTTTTGAAGGGTTCTTGGCTGGAGTCTTCTCAGGAGTCCTGGCTGCAGGTTTTTCTAGAGTTTTGTTTGCTTTCTTAAAGAAAACATCCAAGGAAGTTTGGACAGACGTTCTCCAGCAAGATGCGTGATGAAGTGAACTTGTTCACTGGCATGGCATGGCATCAGATCAAGTGTTGTAAACTTGAAACTGATGTCATAAAGTTGAAACAGGGTGTCAATTTATAAATGTTGTAAGTATAAAACATTTTGACTCAAAACATTGTAAGTTGAGGACTGCCTGTATATTTCTTTCCACCATTTCCATTTGTTAGAATGCTAACTTGTATTTTCTTTGTTTCATGTTGCTTTTTAAATATATTCTTAGCAATGTTAAGTTCTAATTCAGGTTTGTCATTTAATGCCTATGGAATAGTGTTAAGCTGATCCTGAGCTCTCACTTCCTAGGTAAATTTGAGCAAAATTCCTGCAAGTAATTGGGATTCATTGTCTAAAATGACATATGGGGTAAGATGTCTGCTGAAATATGTTGTTGCTTGATCTATGCTGTTTCAGTAGTCTTTGGTTAGTGTCCAAAACTGTGATCGGTAGTCCAGAATTGAGATAGTTTGTTTGTACCGTTTATGGTTAAAAAAAAAAAGGGCGGGGGGTGCAAAATCCATTGCTACTTTGTCTAAAGACACAGGTGATAATCTGTAAGGAAAGCAGGATGGCTAGTTAGATACTAATTGATCTTTTGTAGGCAAGGACATCTTTTATGACATTCTACCAAAGAAAAATGAGAAATCTGTCAGGACTGCTGTATATTTTCATTGTCTTTTGTTGCCTCACCTGAATTTCCCTACATCAGTGACTCACTGAGCCCTGGGTTCCCAGGAGATCCTTTAAAGAATGCCACAGAGCACTGAACAATATTAGCACAGTTAAGTTTGCAAATGCCTACACAAGTCAAAAGATAAACCCAGAGATTTCAAACAGAATTCCATAATGTCACAAAAATGGGGCTCCTACACACATGCAGAGAGCCTGCTCTGATGTGCTGGAAATCCAGCCCATTGGAGCAGACTCGATTAATTAATCAAGTCTACTGGAGCACAGAAATTGGCACGCTCTGGTAGCCTCATGTGTGACGTGTATCATTGTCACTGTGTGTCACATGTATCAGTGTTGCCACGCGTTTCTGCACTAACAAAATAGCAGCATGGCACTTGGAAATAAGGCATGTCTCATGAGCTTTAGTTCAAAGTGCTCTGTCTCCATTTTTTCAGAGTGGGGATGCACAGTGACGCTGAATACACATGATGCATGGTCGCTTTTAAATAGCACGGCTCCCTAATTAAAAGCACCCGGTACCCCATTCCAGCGTGTGTGAAAATGCCCATTGTGACCTGTTGTGGTCTTTCTAAGTTCTTTTGAATGGAAGAATTGTATTATTATTTTTCTGCAGTCAAAATAAAAGTGAAAGCTGGGAGTTGGCATTTCCAAGGTGTGTGCCTCGATTATAATGGGGGGAGGGTGGTCCCTTAAGTCTAAAATGGTTGAGAAGTGCTGCACTATATGCATTGCAGTAGTTTACCAGCATACAGTGCTTCAGGTTTTCTAGAGACATGCTGGTTTTCCAAAGTGAGTCTCATGTATGCTTGATTGAGTTTCCGTTCTCAAAGATCTGCAGCCCCTTGTGCCAGACCATCCTGAGAGAATGAGAGTTGCAAATCTTCTAAGTCCTCGCCTTGGAACTAACATATACATGGCTTGGTTGACACTTTCTCTATTTTCTTTACTTCTATGAAGTTGGGAATCTCATGTTTTAATTCAGTCGCTGTATCCCTTTCATGCCTTGCATATCTTAGATACAGTATTGTAGCTTCGGTAGCAAATGTTCTCTTTTGAACAGGTGTGTAAGAATCTTGAAATACATTTTGTCAGTTTACAAGTTTCGGTGATCTCTGATCTGATTTAATATCGTTAGGTGTGGCTGTTAGCTTTCCATGGCCAGATCATAGCTTTTGCGAAGTCAGCAAACATCCCCAGAAGTTGATCACAGTTCCTTCTTGTTACTATTTAGTGTTAGGTTTACTTCTCTTTACCAAGCAGTCTGGACTTGCCTCAGCTTCTACTGTGTTTAACTATTATGCTGATCTTTGTATCTCTTATTAGCATATCTTATTGGCACTGCAAGTTTGATCCTAACGGCATTCTGAAGCATCTTTATCTATTTACTGGTTGTGGTGACTTTAGTGGGCATGACAGGTACTGTACCATCCTCTCTTACTGGGGTCCCTCCCCCCATCAACTTTCCTGCCATGACTTGATGTTACTGGATGAAAGGAGGGGTTCAGTGCTGTTCCTTTTCTCGGACAGGGGCCGGGTGATAGAGGTACTTACAGTTGTGCCACGATCTTTTTTGTGGCTCCACCTCCCCTACACCCTGTTCACTCACCAACCACTTGGGTGTTGCCAGTGTAGGTCCTCTGTACCCCTGTAAGCCCCTTTGCTAAGGGGTCAGGCGTCGACTTTGGCTCCGGTAGGTTGTTTTTTTTCCCCTTTTTCTCTCCCAGGTGTTAAGACAGCTGGAGCCCCCAGCCCCTGGTGCCAGAGGGTTGGAGTCCAGATGACAGGCATGCCTCTCTTTCCCCAGAGAGGGCAACACCTTTTATTCCCTTGAAAGTGTAGGTAGGTGGGGGTGGGAACAGATCCTCCCCAGCCTAATGCAGGGATGCTATTTCCCCTGCTCCGGATGCAGGCTCCGTACCTGCAGCAGTGCTCCTGCCAGCGTCGGGGTCACACCAAACCTGATATGCTCCCCGCTGGATCTCTCTCTCTCTGTCTCCCCACCCACTGCTGGCTCTAGTAGGGTTTTTAAATCTCCCCACAGTGCCATCTCCCACCACTGCTATTGGCTTGGCACTCCTCTGCCCTGGGAGCAGCCATTTGAAGAGCTGGTGAAATGCCAGCTCATGCGGCCACGGTGCCAGTTCCTGCTCTGGCCGCGTGCCAGAAGGTGAGTTTTCCTGGGTGTGGGGGGTCTGTTTACCCTACGCTGGGGCTCTCAGGGTTTTCCCCAATCCCCACAGAGCCTGTGGGGGCTCCTCACTGCCACACTGGTGTGGTGAGGTAGCTGCTTTGCTTATTCCTGATTGCTGGCTAGCATCCATGCTTGGCCTAACAGCAGTGAGAATGCTTTCTGTTTTTGCCAAGTCAGGTAATATTGCTTTAATTATAGGCAAGAGCCATGAGCTTTTTAGTGGTTTAAGTTGCTTAAGGTATGTGCAAAAATGCAGTTCCCTGGCATTTCACTACCCTATCACTTATCCTACCTGTGGGCTTTGTACCTACAGCACTTGTGCTCTGGTTTTCCATTTGCATTATAGCACCTTTTTTTTTTTCTTGAGGCAGGTCTGTACTGGATGAGTCATTTTTGTTTCCAGATATGTCATGCCTGAAAGATATTCCAGTCCTTCAAAAAAATTGTGGTTAGTTTTTAGCAAGGTTGCTGCAGGAACGCTTTTGATGATATATTGTTTTGTTTTGCTTGTGTATGTATTAAATTAATCATTTGTCCCAGGTTTCGTTTCATTTAATTTATGAATTCAGTAGATTTAGCTTAATGCAGTGGCTTCTGAGTTTTCTGTACTACCTGAAATGATAGCTTGCATGCTTTTCACACTGTGTATTCAGTTTTTTGTTAGTGTTATGCTGTTTTGTCTTTGGATGATAATTTGAGGCCCCTCAGATCAGACGCACAAGTAAGGGTGCAATGGGGCCTGATGTAGTAACCCCCCAAACATGCTTCATGCCATAGCATGAGGCATGGGATCCAGCATCATATCCCATGATGCCTCATTGCCAATGCAGGGGGAGCCCAGGATTATGACAATGTAGACAGTTCCCGTGGCTGGAAGTCCCCAGCTGATCCAGACTCCCAGCTGCAGGGGCACACTTCCCCACCAGCTAATGAGGCTCCCAGCTGTGGGGGTGCATCATGCACTCTGGTAGCTGGAAGCCCCATCAGCTGACTGGGATGTCAGCCACAGAGGCACACCTTGGGGCTGGGAGCCCTAGTCTGGCCACATACTCAATTAAAGGGTTGATAGGAACCAGTCACAAAAATATTACACATTTTTTATGTAATAACTTTTTTATCTTGTTTTATCACATCACTGATTCTATTAGCATGTGGCTGGGTAACAACTTAAGAGGTGATTAACTGGGTAATCATGTCTTAATATAAGTTTTACAAACTATTGATTTTTCCTGTTGTTGCCCCCCCTCCAACCCCTCTCCCCCCCGTTTTCACTACTTTAATGTCATACAAGTGCAAAATCTCATTCTGTAAATCAGTGTTTTCTTCTTCAATATGGTCCATTTTTCTCATTCTTTATTTAAAAGTTTGGGAATAATGGTGTTTTTTACCACAATTATTATATATGATCCTGAATGCAGGTTTTTTTCCAACTTCATGTTTTTCTTCACAATATACTTTATATTTTGTTTGTTCATTCTGCCTTGTATTTGTGCATTTGATTTTGTACAAACATTATAAATATTGTCAAGCCTTCCCTGCCTTATCTAATGAACTTTCTCTGTATCTGCTCTACTCTGCTTCTGACATTGGACATGGGCTTGTTCACTGGTTTTGTGCAACTAACAGGGTACCTGGTTGGGGGGGGGGGGCGGTTCAAGCCCCACTGTAATTTCCTGATTTTCCCATTCTGATCTAAATAATGTTTAGTTGATAAATACACCCCGTCATATTCATCTGTTGAAGATGGCAGTGTAGTGTGTCACCTCCCCCTCCCTTAGTTTTTGTTTACCTGCAAATATAGGCTCATTTCATGCGCCACATATTTAATCTCCAAGGGTACAAGGAGAGAGCCTTAATATTGAGGTTTATTTAATTTCCCCTACATTTACTCTTATCTCTTATTAAGTAGATCCTGAAAGTGGAGCTCAATATGTTCTTATAACACTGTCTACTCTGAAGCTATTATAACAAAAATGACGGTCCAAATGTGGCTAGTCAAGTATGTTAAGAAATATGCTTTGCTCTCTAGGGACACCAAACCAAAGCCAATAGTACTGATGGTGGCAACTGTCAATCATCCTGGATCATGATGTATTCATGAGGGTCACCAGGACCTTCAATGTACATGCCTGGGCAGGAAATTTATTTTCAGAGGAGTGGAGGCTGCCCAGACCTGCCATCTCCATGTAGGCCACTGAGACAGCATCCAAAGACCAGACTGAGTCCAGATGTTTGGTGCTTCCACAGCATATGTTCCCATTCTTTGTATTTACTTTGAATAATAGAGAGTGTAATCAAATCAGTTGTATGTTACAAATGTAAACAGGGACAACTTCTTGAAAAACCTGTGCAACAGTCAATTAGATTAGAGCAAAAGCCATCAGGATCTCCTTAAACAGAGGAATAGCAAACATTGCAGCTTGCTTTTGCTTTTTTCCATTAATGCAAAATTATTACCATAATAAGCACTTATTAGTCACTGCAGACATACCTGCATTAGCATATGCTATACATTTTCAGAATCTCTTATCTAAGTGATAATGGGAAAAGAGAGAATATCTTTTTTGGAGCATAAAGCACATTTTTATGGAATATTGCCAAGTCCGTGATGTACAGAATCTTTTATGATGTTGCATTGATGTCACTTATAAAGAACCAAAATGAAATCCTGACCACATACCTTGCCTTTTTTGAGGCCACAATTTTCCCCTTGTCTTTTAATATACCGCCCTAAATCTTTTATGTCTTTCATTAGGCAGGAAATCTATATAGTGACAATGCTTTTTAGGCAAATAGAAACCTCCATGCAAAGGTCTCCAAAGGTTTTACCAGTATTAATTGGTAGCATCACCTGAAGCAAAAAAAATGTGACCTCAGAAATTTGGTAAATTGGACTAAGATATTTTCAAGGGAGGTATAATCCAGCCCATAACTATATTGTCCTGTGGGCCCAGGCCAACTCTCAGGATCTTAAAATTGCACTGTTAGATGGGAGGGTGTGACACAATTGCACATATACACATACAAAAACCAATTAGGTACACACACACACACACACACACACTGCCAACCCAGGCACATGCACATGCAAGATTACCTGTCTAAGCACATGCACACCTATCACCAATTTAAGCACATACACTCTATACACACCAAAAATTAGACAAAAATCAGTTGTCAATACCCACACACCCAATACACATACATAAACACACACTTTCATGGCTGTGTGTTAACCCTAGGGGGCATTTGGGGTAACTTGGTTCTTCGGGTTCCATAAGGTCAAGTGGCTCCAGGATTACTCAAGGTCACTGGGGCCTGGGGTTACTTAGCGTTAACATGCTCCAGGGTTACTCAGGGTCACCTGGTGCTGGAATGGAAGCAAGGAAAAAAGTTGGGTGGCAAGGAGGAAACAGCCAGGAAACAGAAAGGCAGAAAGCTGGAAGATCGGGCCAGGAAACTGAGGGGCAAAAAGCCTGGAGAAAGCTGGGAAACCAAGGAGGAGCGTTGGGAGGTCAGTAAGACAAAAACCCAACTTGGGGTTTCAAAATAACAGGCTTATTAAACAGAGAAAATACTACACAGCCCCATGAAGTTATTGGTTTCTACACACACAATGGTAGCAGGAGAGAAAAAGGCTTGATGGAGGGATTGAAGTCAAGGTGTACAGGGACAGCATCCAGGTCTTTTGCTTGGGGAAGGAAGGTGGGTGATAGTTACCTATCCTGGGCTGTGAGTTGATCCTTGATGGCCAGTTGGGGTCTTCTCCAGCAAGGTGTTATCCAGAGGGGATCACCAGCAGGGCCTCTGGGTGGATAGGTGGTATGGTGTAGTGCTGGTCCAGATGGAGAGGGCATTCCCACTGGGTCTGTCTTCACTACCTCTTTTTATAGGGGGCAGACCTTCTATGACTCGAGTGGCAGGGGCATGCCCAGACAAGGGTCGGCCCTGGTGTACAGAGCATGTGCACTCCAGGCAAGGACGTGCAGTTCCAGGTGTCTGTATTGCAATACTGGGTTGGCCGATTTCTTTAGGGTCTTTGTCTTTTTCTGTTCTGTTCCTGGGCGATTCAATGGAAGGCAGTAGTCCAGTCGTTGAACTGATGGTCCAGTCATTGAGTTGATTATTCAGTAGAGGCCTGCTACCATTATATCTCAAGCGCCCTCATTCATCCCTGTTCATTCAGGAACCAATTTACATGAGACTGGTTAGAAATAAGTCATAGGTTACACCCGGGCAGAGGACACAACATAGAGGCTTGACATACAAAATGGAAACTAGACACAACTTGACATTACTTATGCTAACTTATATATGCAGGCCTAAATCATATAGTATCAATAGAAAAAACGGGGGGGAGGGGGGAAAAAAAAATCAGTAAAACAGTATAAACATAATAATTATACAATATAAAAACAGTGGATCAAGGAAGGAGAAAAAAAAACTTGCTACAAAAATGCTAAAGCTTATACTTATCTATAGGGAATAAAGACATAGGATAAGTTGAGAGGTAGAGAAAAAGTCAGAAATAGTTGGGGAAGGGAGGGAATTATTTGAAAAAAAAAGAAAAGAAAAGAAAAACTGGGGGTTTTGCTACAACTACTGGGGCAGGTATTTTGCTCTTGTAATTTCTCATTGAAGCACCATTAAAGTCAAAGCATACATATGCCTTATTCCCCATAGTTCTGCCCAAAGCACAGTGCTAATATAGCTATTTGTAATGAATAGCTGACTGACAGTCGCATTTTTAAATAATAAGTTATCTAATTCTACAGAGTTCATTTACTGCTGGATTCCATTAGGAGGAAAAGAGTTACAGGTCAAACATGAATACAAGTCTTAAGACTGAACACCATAGTAGAAATCCTGTTATGAAACAGCAGGTCATGTTCACCTTTTACTGTTTTCACTATAATACTGTTGGAGTCTTAAATTCTAGCTATGCATTCTGTGTTTGTAAATATTAAGTATAGTGCTTATTCTGTAAAACCTGCTGAATTTTTCACTTTGCCACATAATTGTGCTCCAGAACTTACTCTTTCATTATGAAAAAAACCCCCAAATTTGTGTTTGCTTTCATAACAGCAAACTGTGTGTAAATGATGCAGTTGTCTCTGTGCCTGCAGTCAGCCAGAAGCAATCACACCACTTATGCCAATTACTCCTTTCTCCTTAATGTCGTGTTTGCTCAAATGCTGAAATATATTTTAACTATCTATGTGAATTATTATTTTTCAGAGATTCATAGATGTTAAGAACAAAAGGGATCTATGTAATCACATCATCTGGACTGTATAACATTGGGTTTTCCTGAGTTAATTCCAGCTTTAAGTTCAGTAGTTATACTTGAAACTAGAGCACATTTTCAGAAATATTCAAACCTGACTTTTAAATCTCCAGAGATGAGTAATTTACTGCAGCCTTTGTAGGTTATCTCAATGGTTTAGTATGCTCAGAAGTAAAAATCTGCTCCTTGTTTCAAGTCTGAGTTTGCTTAGCTTCTATTTCCAGATACTGGATCTTGTTATAACTTTGTCTGCTAGAACAAGGACCTCTCCATCAAATTTATATTCTACAAATTAAAATTAAGTCACCTTTCAACCTTATTTGTGATAAAGCTAAATCAATTGAGTTCATAGTATTTTTCACTGTAAGAAAAAGTTTTCCGGTTCTTTTAATTATCTTTATGACTCTTCCCTGAACTGTCTCCCATTTCCACTACACCTATCAAAATGTCAACACCAGTGCTGAGAACACCAGCATTTCAGTAGGAGTCATATCAGTGTCAAATAGAGAGGTAACATGGAGATCAGAGCTCATGAGAATTTTGAATTTGGATGTCATGGAAAATTGTAAGTCAGTTTGACTAACCTGAAGGCGTTATGTGACCTTAAAGCTTAGATTTGGAATGAAGCCTGGAACTTTCAAAACTTCCCGAAGAAGGTAAATTATTGGGGAAAACATGGCTACAATGAGGTTCCACACCTTGGGGCAGCCTGCAGGGACAGGATTTCAACCAATAAGGATTTTCTGACAAAAACACATTTTAGTGGAAAATTTCCAAACAGCTCCAAGTAACGCCTCTCTCTGCTTCTGGTTCATAGTCCCCTTTTTTTATATGTGCAGGGATCATATTAGCCCTTGTCACTGCTGTGTTGCAATATGAGCTCAAGTTTGGCTAATTATCTTCTATGAGGCTCCATTCTTTTTCAGTCACTGCTTCCAAAGACAGAGATCCCCCTTCTACTTGCTGATCATCTTAGAAATAATCTTTGTCCCACAACTTCAAACTGACCACCTTAATTTTTTAAAGACAGGTCCATCTATACAGATTTTTTACTGCTTTAACTGGCACAAAATTAGGTAGGTGAACTACGAGTACAAGAAAAACCTTAGTTGCCTCACTCTTCTTCCTGACAGCATCCATAACTCGTGTCTGAATTCTCAGGACAAACACTGTGGTCTATTAAACTGTGGGATGGCATAGAATGATTTGAATTTTAATAGCAATCAAATAAGACTGGAATTGCTGAACAGACTGTACTTTCCACTTCCATCTCCAGCATGATACCAACAATACCTTTGTGTTCCCTGCTTTTTACCTGTTACATTTTTTTTGGTAGTTTTTTTTTTTTTTTTTAACAATAGGCTCTCTTCTCTGGCTGTGGGGTGTGAGATGTGGGGGTGCACCTTTTTAGACCTATGATTCCCAGTAAATGCAGAGGATTGAACATTTCTAGTCCTTCACTTCTAACTGATTTAAGAACTTTATTTTTTAATCAAGCTGTTACAGATTTTCTCTTCTAATTCCACCTCAGTACAGGAGAAGCCAGGCATATTCCTGTAGACTTTACTTTTACCAGTTATGCACAGGGTTGTAGATGACCATAAAAGTGGCTGGAATTCTAGGCTTTTCTTTTTAATTAAAGTTTTGCTGGAAAGAATGAATAAAACCAATGTAATGAAAAAAAGAGGTTTTGAAATGTGTTGTTTTCTGCTGACATCCTGTAGATTCCACGTTGCTCTGAATTATTATCAGAAGACTAAGAATTCTCACAGGCTGACAGGCCCTGCAAGGGAAAGCCATCTACTTGCCTATGATGGTTCAGCTGCCCTTGTCCCCAGGTGATCCTGATTGCCTGGAATTCAGGCAGCTGGACTCAGTTACCAGACTCAGCTGGAATGCAGCTGGGTGATTGCCCTGAAGCACTAAAAGAGTTGGCACACGCGGGGGGAGGGGGGCAGTAATTGTAGGGGGAAGATTGATTTGCAATTGCCTTTTAAGTAAGAAGGGCAAATCTTTAGCAAATAGCTCAGAAGTAGACCAGGCAAGAATACCTACGTTGAGGAGCTGTTGGACTAGAAAAGAACTTCAGGGGAAATCCAGAGGCACAAGCACTTTGTGAGAGTAGCACAAGGAGAAACTTTTTTTTTTTCTCTTTAGATCTCTGCTTGTTTTCTTTATCCTGTCAGAGGATGCTGAGAGAAAGCACAGCCTCCTTGAGGGAAGGTAGCCTGGACAGAGGAGACATTGATGAACATTAACTCAAAAAGACCCCTTGAATAGGAAAGCAGCCATGGGTTGTAGCAAACAAACCTGGGTCTCAAACCAAAGTAGCTGCCAGGTACACAGAGACTCTGTCCAGAGCCTTACAGAAAGGCGGTTAAAAATCTCTGAAAGTGTTCCAGCACAAGGGAGTTTGTCACTCCATCATGTTTTGTTTTGGAACATAGATACCCCTAAGGCAGAGAACTGGAGTGATGTAGCTGGACAGAATAAGTCATCACAAAGACCACTGGAGGCAGCAACTGACCACAGAATGCCTCAAGAAAAAATGATAGAGGGTGTGTAGTGTCTTAGCAGTTCACAAGTGGCCACCCTAGGGGCAGACTCTATCACAAAAATGAAAATGCCCATTTGTAAGATAAATGGGTTCACCACAAAGCCACTTGCTCTTATCTAATGTTCCTGGACGTGGTCCAGTGAAGCCATACCAGTATCATTATTTGTATTGCAATAGTGCTCAGGAGCCCTGGTCAGAGGCCAGAACCCTAGGGACTAGATACTATCCAAATATAAAATAAAAAGTTCCTGCCTGAAAGAGTTGGTAGTTGAACTACATAGGTAGCTTTAAGACTTAACACTGTGCCACAGCAACTTGAGGCTTTCTTAGGTTAATATTGCGCACAAAAAATTTTAAGGTATTCCTGGCAATAAACACAATACAAGCTTATCCAGAACTTGCTTAGCCAATTGGATTTATAAATAAATTCATTTAAAACAAACATTAGTAAAACAAAAACTTCATCCTAGCAAACAATATGTAGTTCTGGATGCACTCCAAACAGAGAAACCATAGGCTTCATTAGTAGTTCTGTGTCTTTTTAAGTCTTTTAAACTTAAAGTTGGCAAGAATTCCACGTTGACGAAGTTGTACAGTGTACTCAGTGGAAGAAATCCTGTGTTATTCAAAAGTCATGGAAACCATAGTAAATATTTTCATAATAGCTATAGACCATTTTTAAAGTTGTTATTTATGTACCCTTAAAAGCCTGGCCCAGTGTTTTTACTCCTTAAGCTCTGTTTATTTTGCTGTGTTTTTGTGCAAGCACAGCAACCATCATGGTTCAAAAATAGCAAAAATTTAAAGCATCTGATAATGGATCTTCCCTCAGCTTTTGAAATCACCAGTACTTTTACAAGATAGGGGGTTAACAGTAAAAACAGATGGCAGTGTTTTGAGCAACATGCAGCATGAGATTTAAGCATAGCTTTCTGGACTCCCCTGCTGAGGCAGCAGATGGAAGGCCTGGCAACAGAGAGGACATTGCTTTTACAGTGTGCAGGCCTTCAAAGGACAAGCTTCACTGGGTGACTTAGTGGGAAGCAGCTAGTTTCGCTTTGGATTTGGCCAATTCAGGGGACAGTGTTTTGATTTGGTGATTCAGATTACTGTCCTCAGCAATGGATGTCCTGCCCACCCCAGTTCCTGGCACTTTGAGAAAATTAAAAGCCCTGACTCATGGGCTGCTGCCCAGTGGGAGGGTGATCCCTGCTGCCCCCCGCCTCCCCACTGCCCCATGCTACCCCCCGGAAGCCCTGAGGCCACTGCAAGATCTGGTGAGTTGGGGGGGGTGTTAAAGGGCCAGAGCTGGGGCTGGGAGGGGCAGCTATGGCGGTGGGGGCTGGGGAGGCCAGGGGGCTCATGGCAGAGCCCCCCATGCAGCATGGAGCAGTGGAGGGCAGTGGGAATTGCCCCCCTGCCAGGCACCACCTGGTGAGTGGGGGCTTTTTTTAAAGGGCCACAAGCTGGGGTGGGCAGGGCAGCCATGGGGAGGGCTGAGGGAGCAAACAGAGGATGGGACCTAGTGAGGTTCCCCCTATGGTCCCATCTTCCCTCCTCTAGCCCTTCTCCCCCTACTTACCAGCTCTGAGTCCAGCTTCAGCTCCCTGCTGCAGCAAGCTGGGGCTGCCCGAATCGTTGAAGCTCTCCAAATGTTTTCCAAATCAATTCAGGAAGGTTCAAATTGATTCAGACCTTTTTATTGGTCCCCTGATTCAATTTGGATTTGAAGATTAAGCCACCAAATCAGGCTGAATCTTCTCCAAATCTAATCAGCACTTGAAGCCCAAAGGGCAGTATGGGAGCCAGGAGAGTGTGAAGAAAATGGGAGCCCTGAGAGCCAGAGAGGAAGCCTATAATGGAAGAGGCTGGGGGACTCTTACCTTTCAGTCTTCCAGGCCCCTGCTGGCCTGAACATGTGACTGACTGCTCTAAACCTGAGCTAAAAGTAATACCCATCAACATCTGTACAGCTCACAGTGTAATGTATAACAAGACCCAAATGCTGGCAAGATGAGAAGGATGCCAGAGGTGGTCTGAAATAACTGCAAAACAGTAGCAAGAGTATAGATGGTACTCTGAGGGTTTCTTTCTTTTGACCTACTATGGCCTTTTTCTAAGAGCCATCTTTTCAAAGAGTCAGTTTTCTAAGATTTATGTGTCACAGGTTTCTGTCATCCCTCTTTAAAAACGCACATAAAAACCAACCATTTATGCTTGCTTCTGAATAAGTTTGAAGATTTGAAATTTTGCTGTGCCTTGTGAATCTGTGATGCACTGAATTTAAACAAAGTGAATCTGTGATGCACTGAATTTAAACAAAGTGGTTGAGTGCCTTACACAAGGATTGCATAGTTGCATTTGACATGAATTTTCTGAGTCTCCTCCTGAAGGAGCCCTTTTTGTCATTTAAGCAGGAAAGGAGCTCAGTATCACCGGGTGAACCCAACTCCTTTCCATTTTAACGCTGAGAGAGATGATGGGAGAAAATGATCTTGTGAAAACAATTAATTTCCATTTTGCCTCACTTGAAATTAATCCATTTTCAACTTTTTGTAAGATTTTTGTATTTTCAATAAAAAAGTTGTTTTCATTACTTTCTTTCATTATTTTATCCATACCTCCACAATATCTGATATTTTGCACCCTAAATCTTGTGATTATGGGAGAAACTTAGCTTTTCATAAAAAAAAAGCAGATGCTACTTGTAGTCTGTGTGGATGAAAAGAAAAGCTTTACCCCATGACACTGAAATGCAATATTTGCTGCTGCTCTTATTTGTTATTGTGAGTACAAAAAGGGAAATTCAAAATCTATCATTGTAAAAATCTCATTATTTGGTGGAAGTGGAGCCATGATATTTGAAGATTTATGTGTTGGCAGTATTACTATTCATCAAACAGCAGGTCATACTTTATATGTACAGCTACAGCAGATAAAAATGTTTTGATTTTGATTGTTAGCACAGCATCTCTTTTGTCTAACTAAAGTTACATCTGAAGTTAGTGACTTGTAACTTTAGTTAGACACCCATCACTTGGCCTTGGGATGAAATTTCTGCCCAGAGGCATCCATCTGGAATCTTTAAAAAACTCTGAACCAGATGTATTTCATAAGAGTTTGGTAATGTGCCATTTACTTTTTTGAAAACAATACAATTCTGGCTGAGATGGTAACCTTCATTAGGTCAGTTTAAAAACTGTAGGCATTTAGGAATCCAAAACATCTCTTTAAAAGATCATATTTAAAACAAACACCCTGCAAAGGCCTGCCTTTTCATTAAAAAGTATGGTTTGAGGAAAACTACTGCTTATTAAATCTCCCGTCTTTCTTGGAAAGACTCAACTTAATTATTTTTATGGTGTACACGTTAGTAAAGAATCCTCTCTCCTTGGCTTGCACATTATAGTGCTCAGTGTTCATTGAGCATGTAGTTCCTATAATTTCAGAAAGGGATGGGAATGAATAGAGGTGGATTTGGAACAGGGGTGGGCAATTATTTTGGCCAGACAGCCACTTAATGAGTTTTGGTGATCTGTCAAGGGCTGTGCACACAAAATATTTCAACAGATATCATTTTAACAAATTATAGATAAAAAATGAATCGTACATTTGTTAGAAATGGAGTATTGTTAGAAATGCACAGCTTGCATCTCGCACCTGATAAGAAAGAAACACTGCCAAGGACTTTTTTCCTTGGCCAGCCTTGCCACAGTTTTTCTTAAATCGCAGACTCTCCCCCAGCCTCTCCCTAGCCTTCTC
>NW_017728951.1:59894973-59902807 GCF_001723895.1 Crocodylus porosus
TATAATAGCTTAAAATTATTTTTAAAATATTTTTTGTCCTGATTTATGTTTTTTGAGTAGTATATATAGAGGCAATTTGTATAATAGCTTAAAATAGTTGTACTCTATATTGTGGGGGTGGGGAGGTTTCAGAGGAGGGGTTGTGTGGGGCCAGTGTGTGTATGTTTGTGGGGGTTGCCTGTACATTAGATCCTGGGAGCCAGCTGGGGTGGAGAGAGGGGGAGTGGAGGGGGCAGCAGCAGAGTTCGTCCCAGTGGTGGAAGTGCAGTTGCACTCTCTCTCACCCCATCCAGCCTATGGCTGTCTCCACAACTCTCCACATGAGGCCAAGCCCTGCTGGTTCCCATCTGGGGCAACCCGGACTCGGGACCAGACATAAACATGGGTGAACAGGAAAACTGCTTAGGGCCTCAGAAAGGGGGCCTCAAAAAGCTCTTTTTAAAAATTATTATTAACATTATCTCTGAAGAAGGGGCCTGATGCTAAAAGTTCACCCGGGACCAACAAGTGCGTAGGTATGGTGCTGCCTGCAGTGTGCTTCCACCCACACGTGGCCCTGACCCCAGCCCCAGCCAGTGTGCACAGCTTCCCAGCAGGGCTGGTGCCTAAGCTGCCTGAGTACTGTTCAGCTCCTCCTGCCTCCAGTGGCTCCTTGTCCTCCTCCTGCCCCTGCTGCACCACTCCAGGTGGCAGGCAGCACAAGAAAGCCAAGGGGATGTGTGCCACACAGCAGTTGCCCAGCCAGGGAGGGGGGAAGCTGCATCCAGGTGGTCCTGCCCCAGTGTGCAGGGCTCCATCTCCCATCTACTCTTCCTGCCTGGCACAATGAGCAGCCAACTGCAGGTGGCCTAGTGGGTGGAAGGCATCTGTGAGCTGGAGCTGGAGCCCTGTGCGGTAGGGAAGGAGTCATCCAGCTGCAGCTGTCCCCCCCTCCCCGGCCTGGCTGGGCTAATGATGCTTACCATGTGTCTTCACAGCCACTGCCCTTTTCCACACTACCTGCTGCCCAGAGTGGCACAGTAGGGACAATGAGAAGGAGGAGCTGCTGGAGGCAGGGGGAGCTGTGCTTCACCTAGAGGGCTGCAGCCACATTGGGCAGCAGCCCTGCCGAGAAGCTGTGCATGCAAGGCAAGTGCAGCATGGGCTGTCCCAGGCAGGAGTGGGCAGGTTTTGGCCCCAAACAGAGCACTGCAGGGGCAGCCATGGGCTAGATGCAATCAATTGGAAGGCATCTACCCACAGGCTGTATTTTGCCATCCCCTGACTTGGAATAACTGTTGATTTGTGATTAATTTTGACAGTATTCTATAATGCTGATTGGTAGCCTTAAGGTATTCTTTAGAAAACCACTAGCAAATTTTTGTCTTTTCTTCTCATGAATATACACCTGTTTATATTTCTCTGTATGGTAACACAGAAGCCAAATATAGTACTGGATATTCCAGATTTAGTGTAAACTCCTGTTAATCCTGCAGCTGTTTGTGTGCTAAGCTTTAAGAAAGATTAAAGGAATTAGCATTTTAGTAATTTTAAGACTTAAGAAAAGCATATACTTTCTCTTTTTGAGTCCTCTTCTTTCCTACTGAGCATACAGAGCTTCAACACAAGCCTGTGTGAATCTAGAGTTTATAAAAGGGCTTCTTCAGCTTACTGCTTTTTTGCTGTTGCAAGCAGCAAAAAAATCTGAGTGGTTTTCTCTTTGAATTCATTAAGTTGCAAAGTTGAGAATCTTTCTAAGGCAAATCAGGTGTAATCTTTGTAATTCCCAGCTCAAGGCACAGTGGGAGATGAAGGAAATTTCTGTGAACACAATATACTTCCTAGGTCAGTTCACGATTACCTGAACCTGGTCATGGAAAGTTCTGATGCTGCTTAATTCATGGATAATTCATGGAAACTAATATTTCTGTGCATCCTGTTGCTGTTGTTGCCAACACTCAGTGTCTTAATGAGTCTTGTGATATCTTTGATGTTTTTAAAGCTTTACCTGCCTGCATCAAGTGATTGCCTGAGACTCTCTTGGAGCACATTTACTGCACAGTGCTAAGCAGCACCATTCTGAAAACATGCCCTTCTCCTTAACTTCCAGTCTGCTGCAGCCACATGCTAAAAATGTCATGTAAGTGTTGCTCTCCTGAGAGAGGCTCTGACTGTACACCAAAAACAAGTTATGTGACTCTTTCATTACATGCTACAGGCAGAACAAGAGCAAGGGGGCAGGATGTATTTCTAGGGATATGCGG
The DNA here is from genome assembly GCF_001723895.1 of Crocodylus porosus. Lineage (NCBI taxonomy): Eukaryota > Metazoa > Chordata > Crocodylia > Crocodylidae > Crocodylus > Crocodylus porosus. The sequence continues at coordinate 59,897,217 of NW_017728951.1, forward strand.
AGACATGAATAGATATGAGACACAGCTGTGGGGACAGACCCAGAGAGTACTAGTAGATGGATCTGTGTTGACCTGGTGTAAGGTAGCCAGTGGAGTTCCACAGGGTTCAGTACTTGGACCAGTGCTTTTCAGCATCTTCCTCAATGATCTGGATGTGGGGGTGAAAGGAACACTGGCAAAGTTCACTGGTGACAATAACCTGTGGGGAAGTGCTGCCACTCATTAGGGTAGGCTGACTATGCAGGCAGACATAGACAGATTAGTTAGATGGGTGGACCAGAGCCAGATACTGTTCCATACTGTGAAGTTTAAAGTACTCCATCTGGGGAGGAAAAATCCACAACAAACTTACAGACTCAGTGGTGCTACGCTAGCTGGCACCACTCCTGGAAGGGACCCTGGGGGTCATAATTGACCATAAAATGAATATGAGCCATCAGTGTGATGCTACAGTTAGCAGAGCAAACAATACTTTGGTATCCGTCAACTGATGCATCTCAAGCAAAACTAAGGAAGTTATTCTTTAGCTCTACTCAGCATTAGTGAGGCCACAGCCGTAATACTGTGTCCAGTTCTGGGCACCACACTTCAAGAAGGGTGGAGAAGATTGAGCTCTCTCTCCAGAGAAGAGCCACTTGTATGATTAGTGGCCTGAAGAGAAGCCATATGAGGAAAGGCTGATAGATATGGGATTGTTCATCCTATAAAAGAGAAGACTTTGTGGGGGATTTGGTAGCAGCTTACAAATATATCAAGGGAAAAAGCATCAGGGGCTAGGTTAACAGGTATTCACCAAAGCGCCCCAGGGGAAAACCAGGACCAATGATCATAAACTCCTGGAAGTAGGTTTCAGACTGGATATAAGGAAAAACTGCTTCACAATTCATGTGACCATACTCTGGAATAGACTCCCAGCAGGGATGGTACAGGCATCTACCCTGGAGATCTTCAGAAGGAGACTGGATGAACGCCTTGATGGGATTATTTGACCCCAGCAGTCTTTCCTGCTTGGAGCAGGGAGGCTGGACCTGATGATCTCATGAGGTCCCTTCCATCCCTGAACTTCTGTGACATTCCCTCAGAGTTTGCCAACACAGGTATGTAGCTTTAAGCTGTTTAACTCATGCGCTGATGCTGTTTTATCCATGGCAGCATGGGGTTTATCACAAACTAGCGACTGAAGGTTTATCCACGGTCCTTAGTGGATTTTGCACCCATCTTGAGCTATAGCAGCTGTTGTAGCTATGGTGCTATTAGTTCCCAAGCTAGCTCATCTGCCTAAGCTGAAGTTGTCTTTTTTTACTTTAGTACAGACGTACCCTATGATTCCAAACTCTCCCTAAAGTTGTATAAAAAGAACTTTTCTTTTACACATGCTCTGGCATTCCATGTGTGCCCTTGAAACCACTATTTCTTCGTCTGGTATCCCATTGAAACCAATATCCAGCTGGAATCATTCTATCTTGGATTCCTCAGCTGGACAAAAGGATTACTCATTCCCACACATCATTGCTTTAAAACAAAATGCAGCTATTTAGCAATGAAGTAATACCCCACCCAGATATTAAGGTTACTGCAGCATTTGTAGCCAACTTCTTTCAGATCCAATGCTAGATTTTTTTCAAGCATACTAGTAGCTTCCTTTTGGTAACATCTTTAATGTGTCTTGAGTACAATGTACAGCTGATTAGCAGAGGTAATATTAAATTGTATTGTTTTTTATGGTCTGCACTAAGAATGCATTATGGTAAGTGTTCTCTGATTTAGAATATTTAAGTAAAGCTATCCCTTCTTAATTCAGAGTGTGCTAATGACCAATGAGCTCTTCAGTGTTGAAACTTTTGTAAAATTATTGCAAAGAATAAAAATAATTTTAAAAGGTTATGCTAGTTTAACTTGTTAAAATCCACAAGGTTCCTGTCAGTTTTTCAGGGCAATTTCAAGAATTTTTCCATCTCATCCTGTGTTGATGACTTATGGTTTACCTGGGTAGCCTGAAGTCATCCGGGGAAAAGTTTTTTGTTTTCCTCTGCAGTCTTCTAGCCACATTAATTTCAAAAGAATAGGAACACATTTTACATCTTATGGCTTTTATTAGATTAGGAAATCTTCCCACAGCACAGACCTTTCTAAATCTCTCTTGATGACTTACCGGAATGTGAACAGAGTGGTTGATTCATTTTGGCCCTCTGAACTGGGTTGACATTTGTACGCTGTAGTCATGGTCTGGCTGGTGAAGTTGTTATTTCCTCCCCCTCTTCTAAAGGAGCCAGTTTAAGAAAAGAAGGGAGCAACACTTCTTTATGTTTAATTGCATAAAATAGCTCAGAAAATATGTCACTTTTAGTAAACACAAAGTTTGTACAAGGAAGAGAGCTTAGAGAACATTCCACACATGTTTTAAGAGGTAAATTAAACCATCTCATTTTTTTACCTTATTCTTTTACTAAAAGTTCCTCTTTAGACTAAAAGTTCCTATGAGGAAAATATGTTATTCCTCTCCCTTCCCCCAAAACTGCCAACAAATTAATTTGACATTTTCTTGTGGAATTGAATAAGCACAAATATTGTTTTAAAGCCTTTCACAATTGCATACTGGCACAAGAATATTGTGATTCTTGGCAGTTCTCTTCCCACATATGTTCAGTCTTGAAGGTAACAAGGCTCTGAATGTACACAATGCACTCTGAAACAATTGACAAATTTGGAGATGACGATTCTTTGTTGCTGGGTGATTGCAGTTCATTAATGTTTAACATGCTGCCATGTACAGCCTGGCTGGCTGCTGTTTCTGTTTACTTTTTTGTTTTCTGTGATTTGGTATTTCGGCATCAAAAGTGAGCTCATATATTCTGTTCCTATTTCTATGAATAGGAGAGAGCCTAAGAAGGGAGCTGAGGCTACGAGCCTGTTGAATGGCACCCTTTCCATTATTAGATGGAGAATGTAATCTAGTTGTGTTCCTGAGTATTTGTTTTCAATTATAGAGACAGCATCAACTCGTAGGTATCATTTTAAATTGGCATTGGATGGTTTATATTGGGGTTTTATTTAGGTGTGCATGGGGCGCAAGGTTCTTATACTTTTATCTAAATGAAACTGTGAAGTATATACATACTACTGTTTGTGGCTCATGATAGCCAGAATCCATGTTCTTTTTGTTAAAGCGTGCAGAGAGAAAGTAAAAATTGCAGACCTCTTGCAGCATTCAATGCCATTTTTGTGATCTTTTTTCTAGCACCCCCTGTCCTCCCCCCGCTGATGGGCCAAGGGGTCCCAGCAGCCCCATCACTGACTGTCCGAGAGGGCTACCTTTATGGCTCCACCCCTCACCACTGATTGATGGAGAGTCCTGCCCCTTGCTACTGATTGGAAGAGAGGGGTGGGGCTGCACAAAAGGCAGCCCTCTTAACCCATCAGCAGAAGAGGGAGGAGGGGGTGGCTGCCATCTTGGCTTTTCCCCTCCATGCTGGCAGCTTCCTCCATGCCCCTCCACCCCCTGGGTAAGCTGTGAGGCCAGGCTGCAGAAACCACTGACTCCCACTAGGAAGCCAGTATGTTATTTTTGGTAAGTTACTTTCCCCTTGCAGATTCCATGTAAAGTCTTGGGGAACACCAGTTTTCATCTGAAAATTATGAAATCACGAATTGAGTAAATCCCTAGCAGTGGTGATAGCGGTTATTTCTCCCTTTCTCTTGAGAGATGTCCTTGGATGGGGACCAAATTTCTCCCTCTTCCAGTGCAGGCGCCAGCTTATCTGAAGATAAGCGACAATGGTTGCAAGGTGGGAAGGCCCCAGCTTGTCTATAGGAAGTCCTTCAGCATATGCTATTGAGTAAATTGCCCCGCAGCTACTGCGCATACAAGAGTAAAGGGCGCAATTCAAAGCAGCTGGGCCATGGAGTTAGGGGTATGTGTGTCTATGTGCTTGACCATAGGGTCCTAGATTGCCTTAAGCAAGCTTATGTCAGGCCTCTGGACCTTACAAGTTTGCTCTCATGGACACCCTTAAAAAGCACCTTCATGTGGCAAATAATGAATAAAAATGACAAGCATATGTAAAACATCTTCCATTCACCCTGGTTTTTTTTCGTAAGTAAGTTACATCACCACATCTTTCAAGTGAGACAGATTTGGAGATCTGGAATGAACCTTGATGAGAAGCATGTTTTACAAGTGTCCCTCTGTGTGATGTGTAGAATTATTTACAGCCTTAGCTTACACACTCAACTTTTTGCGCAAGTTATAGCAGCTTACGCTTGTTAGCAGTGAAGTTCTCACCATCTAACTTGTACAATTTCTTGTTTTAGATGTAGTTATGATTTTTTTATTTAAAAAATAAATCCATGAAATAAACAAACCTGAATAATCCAGACACCACAATAATGCAAGCCAGTAAATTCATAAAAGGTATATGAATATATGTTATGAAGCAGAGTTGTACTTGTTGACTGCTCATAAGTTTCTAAAGAAAAAGATCTCGTTCCTTGAAACTTTTTGGTTATTTAATCAATTTTTTTCCCCTATAAGTTGCAGATCTTTGAATGGTATCCACTGTGGCTAATTTTGTTTACTGATGTCTAACATGTTTACTGGTTTCTAATATTATTTTGGCAATCCTGCTTTCTTTAAGTATGAGCAACTCTTGCACCAAATTCATTCCTGATAGAATATCCATAAAGAAAATATTTACAATATTACGGGATGAATTTGTGCTCGTATTGTTTTTTATTTTTGGAATATTTTAACTACTGCTTGGTAGGAGCAGACTGGGATACAATCTAAAATCAGTGCAGAGTATTATTTGAGAAGTGTAGGTTGTAGCCGTGTTGGTCTAAGGACATAGGCAGACAAGGTTCTTTGCATGAATCTGATATCTTTTATTAGATCAACATAAATAGTTGGAAAACAATTATTAAGCAAGCTTTTGGGTTCAAAAACCCTTCGTCAGGCTAAGGAAGTTTCAGCAGTTGGTGTGTGCTCTTCCTGGATGGAATGAAAAGTAAAGAAGCCAGAGGGTATTCTTTATTCTTTATGCATATTCTGGTATGCATACAAGACAGGTAGTCAGCGAAAATGTAGACTGAGGAGTCAATGGGTGAGAGACAGGCAGAGGGCGGGGTGGGGAAGAGAGAGAAGCAGGATGAAAAGTGGAGAGATACCTAAAGAGTCAGATGTCAGGCAGGTTTTAATGTGTCATAAATCCAATGTCTATATTTAGTCCATGATTTTTAGTATCCAGGAGGTTGATGAAGTGGAGTTCATAGGCTCGTCTCTGAGAAGTGTTTTGTAAGTTTGCTTTGAGGATCAGGACTGAGAGGTTGGTAGTTTTCTTGTGAGAAATGTGCCCCCACAGATAATTGGGTATTCCTGTCTTTGATAGATTTCCGGTGTGTATTCATTCTGGTGCGCAGTTGTTACTTGGTCTCTCCTACATATTTTCTATCAGGGCATTTGGTGCATTGGATGAGATATATTACATTTCTGGAGGTGCAGCTGTAAGATCCAGGAATGCTGATGGCTCTGTTGTGGGGTGTAGTAATTGTGGGGGTGGTGCAGATGTGTTGGCAGGTTTTGCATTTTTTGTCAT
>NW_017728951.1:59903202-59924791 GCF_001723895.1 Crocodylus porosus
ATCTGAGGGCTTGGCTGTATATCACAGCTTTTTTGGTGTGTTTAGGGTGATTGCTGGTTCTGTGCAGATATGTATGTTGATCTGTATGTAAGGGGTCAATATCAGGAGTTGGGAGAAAAACTGTTCACTGGGGTGCCTCAGGGGAGAACAATAAGCAATGGCCATAAACTGTTAAAGGATGGTTTCAGGTTGGATTAAGGAAGAACTTCTTTATGGTAAGGGTGACCAGAATCTGAAATAGACTTCTCAAGTAGGTGGTGCACTCCCCAACTTTGGAAGTCTTCAGGAGGAGACCGGACAGACAACTTGCTGGGATAATTCATAAGGGTGTGTGAAGCTTCAGTCACTGATTAGATTCAGGGAAGATTTGGCCCAATTCAGCAGCTAGATCATTGAATCCAAATCAAATTGGAAGACCCATTAAAAGCTCCAAATCCATTTGAAGCATCTAAATCAATTTGGATAAGATTTGGTGATTCAGAAGACAGTCTTGCAGGGAAACAGAAACTGAGAAGAGGAAGTGGGGAAGCAGTGAGGGAAAGCGTGCTCTGATACTGACGTCTGTAGCTTGGCAGTGACTGTGATCCTTCCCTGAGTTCCCTTCCAATCACAATGCACTGAGGGAGGGAGGGATGTAGAAACAGCATATAAGGCTTTGTGTGAAGCCTTTCTCTGCCTTTTGTGGGCTGTCTCTGCCTGGAAACAACAGCATCTGAAAGATGCTGGCTGCAGTGGCTGGCTTCCTAGTCAGTCTCTTGCTAGTCTCTCTTCTTGGAAAGGATTGGCTGCACCTTACTAGTTATCCTTGCCTAGAATCCCTCTACTTATCCCTATTCAATCCATTCCTTTCAACTTATTCTTCCCCCAAAATCCTCTTATTTGTTCTTGTAACTTTCCCTGCCCCCCTTCCCCGTCCCCCCCGACTTTTTAAAAAGAAAGCTGTGTTTTCCCTGGCAGTGTCTCATCTATCACTGTGCAGGAAAGCACATGTATTACACACACGCACACACATATTAAACAGATAGAAGATAAATTACACACACACAAATATTTTCCAGCACAGCAAACATTATGAAGTGTGCTGGAAAGGCAGGTGCCAGGTCTTGTGGCAGGAGAGGGAGAGGGGCTAGAGGGGGTAGAGGAAGAGCTGCAAGTCCCCCCCTCCCCAAACATAGATGCACCCTCTTTCCTGGCAGTGATGAGTCTTCTGCTGCCAGTGGGAGCAAGAAAGTGTTTCTTCACCTGCACCACCTGTACTAACACCAGAAATAGCCACCAGCATGACAGTCTTCTCCACCCTGTTCCCCCAAGCACTATCAAGAGTGACTAGAAATAATGGTCACAAGCTGGCAGAGGGGAAATTCAGATTAGACATCAGAAGGCGCTATTTCACTATCAGGGTGGCTAGGATCTGGAACCAACTTCCAAACAAAGTGGTGCTGGCACCCACCCTGGGGGTCTTTAAGACAAGGCTAGACACTCACCTTGCTGGGGTCGTTTGACCCCAGTACCCTTTCCTGCCATGGCAGGGGGTCGGACTTGATGGTCTACTCAGGTCCATTCTGACCCTACTAACTAGGAAACCCCAATTTCAATGCCCAACATGAGTGCCAGAGGAGGAGCTAGATCTGGAAGCAGGGGAGCTAAGTGCCCTAACCAGGGAAATTTTGGAGAGGAGGGAGAATCTGAGTTTGTGCTCCACACCCCTCAAAGTTCCCCTAGAGATGGGTCTCCTTCTCCAGAAGGCACCTCAGGAGGTTGTGGGGGCAGGTGGTTCAGCTTTCCCTGTTGTTGTGCCTCTGTCTGCTGAGGAGGGGGATAAGGCAGGATCTTCACTCTGAACCTTGAAATTAGGGGTAGTGTAGTGTGGGATCATTTTGAGTTGGCAGATGATCCCAGGTATGCTACCTGCCAGCACTACTGAAGGCAGATCAGATGGGACAAGGAGGTGAAACACTTTACCACGGTGATGCTGCTGCATCTCAGGAGGAAGCACCCCCTTTCCTTTGTTCCTTCTCAGCCTGGCACCAATGGGAGCATGCCCAAAAAGAAGTCCTCTCACTCCCAAGTCCCCGTTCCCATGAAACAAAGGCAGGCCACCCTGAACCAGTGTGGGAAAGCCACAGTGAAAGCAGGGTATGTTACAAGGGCTAGCAAAGTCACCCAGATCATTGGGGAGATGCTTGCTGTGGATGGCCAGCCTTTCTCCTTTTGTTGAGTGTCCAGGGCTCAGGCAGCTCATGGTGCTCATGGCCCCATCTACCGAGTGCATGCATGCACCTTTAGCAGGATGGTGGTGTTCTCCCTGTTTGAGGCATGCAGGGAGTACTTGCTACAGGTAGCCTTGCACTTCACCTTGGATATCTGGAACAGCCGAGGTGGAGATCATACCTACCTCTCCCTCACAGAGCACTGATGCAACCAGTCAGGCTGTCGGTGGGCTCTCCTTCTAGCGGAGGTGATGGATGAGTCCCACATGGCAAGGGAGATCATGGTGGCTATGAACTGCATGGTACAGGGGTGGTTCATTAGGCAGGGCGAACTCACCCATGGGTTCATGGTCACCAACAGTGGGACCAAAATGGCCAACTTCATTGGCATCCACTGTGTGGCACACATGTTCCACATCATGGTCAGGGATGCCTTGGATGGGAATGGGGCTGCTGGTGATGGCGCCATCACTACCAGCCAGCTCATTTCAAGATGCAGGAAGGTGGTGGGCTACTTCCACTGGAGCATCAAGGTGAGCAAGATGCTGTGGGATAAACAAGCAGAGCTGAGCATCCTGCAGCACAAAATCATGCAGGATGTGGAGATTCAGTGGAATTCCACATACCAGTTGGTCAAAAGGATGGTCCAGCAACAGAAAGCTATCCATGAGAACCTTGTCTGCCTTGTGTGTGTTACAGGCTACCATCCCTTCTGCATTCATCCTGCTATGCCTAACACACATGAGGCAGACAAGGTTCTTTGGGTCAATATGATATTTTTTATTAGACCAACTGAATAGTTGGGGAAATATATCTTGGCAAGCTTTTGGGTTTAAAAACCCTTCATCAGACTGAGGAAGTATCTGCAGTTGTTGTGTGTGCTCTTCCTGGATGGAATGAATAGTAAAGAAGCCAGAGGCTGGGCTGATATGCCAGAAAGCAAGTCAATAAAAATGTAAATTGAGGTGTCAGGGAGTGAGAGACAGGCTGGGAGAGGAGGGGGTGAAGTGGAGTGTAGCAGATAAAAGTGGAGAGGTACCTGAGCAGTCAGATGTCAGGCAGGTTATAGTGTGTCATAAATTCAATGTCTACATTGAGTCCATGTTTTTTTTTATAGCCAGTAGATTTATGAAGTGAAGCTTCTAGGCTTATCTACTAAAGGTGTTTTGTAAATTCCCTTTGAGGATCAGGATTGAGAGGTTAGATAGAGAGTGGTTTTCTTGTGAGAAATGTGCCCCTGGTAATTGGGTGTTCTTGTCTTTAATAGATGTCCATTGTGCATTCATTCTGGTGTGCAGTTGTTGTTTGGTCTCTCCTACATATTTTCCATTAGGGTATTTGGTGCACTGGATGAGAGAGATATTGTTTCTGGAGGAGCAGCTGTCAGATCCAGGAATGCTGATGGTTCTGTTGTGGGGAGTAGTAATTGTGGGGGTACAGGAGATATGTTGATAGGTTTTGCTTTTCTTGTCATGGAATGGTCTGGATCCATTTGGTGTGGTTTGAGTTGTAGGAAGTTTCCTTCTGGTTAGCAGGGTTTGGTTCATGTTTGAATTTACGAACCACCTTTCACTTTGCCTATGAATCACTAAATCAGAGTTGAATCAATTCAGGACAGTGATCCAAATCACCTAATCGAATCCCTGTCCCCCAAACCGGCCGAATCCAAATCGAATACTGGTCACTTTGCACAGACCTAATAATTTGATCTCAGCAGTATTCCTGCCCAGAATGGGGGAGGGGGTGGACTTGATCTTTCAAGGTCCCTTCCAGCCCTTAATTTCTATAATAATTCTCTATAATTTCTATGATCCTATGAAAGTACTACCAAAAGTATCTGAATACTTGTTTGCTATTATCATAGTTATCAATCTTAGATAACATTAAACATTTTTTCATGAAAAAGCATCATTTTTAAAATTTTATTATTTAAACCATAGCAGGGTTTTGGGGTTTTTTTTGGTTTTTTCCAACCATTAAGCCCTATACAGTGAATTCTGAATTGACTACTAAATACTTTATAGTTCAAGTTTATGGCAAACTTTTAATAAGTTTAATAAAACACAAATATGTGGAATTCATGAGACTTATTTAAAAAAAAAAAGCTTTGCATATGGATGGATATAAACATGAAGAGCTTTAAACCCTGCCCTAATCTGAAGTGTTTCTAATGTGTTGTGCCTTAGTACCATACAACTGTACAGGCCTCTCCCAGCTAAACTAACTCAAAATGGGCAGGAATTCTAGCATGTTTCTTGGCCTTGATTCCCCAGAGGCTTCTAAAGTGTGTCTTCACCTGCACCACCTCTACTAACACCAGAAATAGCCACCAGCATGACAGTCTTCTCCACCCTGTTCCCCCCTGCACAAGTATGGAAGAGCATTATAGATATTTAATTCCTAGGCTGCTTTTGGTGCTTCTTGCCATTACAGGGTTATTTCGCATGTGTTGCAGTGACAGCAGAGAATGAAAGGCAACCATTTTCTTGGTCTACAGATTCTCACAGAACTGTATCATTCTCCCTATGGCCTGTGGCAAGTAGACCCAAATTCCAGTAGAAACTGGATATTGTTTTATGACTACATGAGATGGCTATTGCACATTTCATTATTTTATCTTGTATAAATACAATATTTTCAGACTCTCACTTAGCTGTGAAGCAAAACCTAGCCCACATATTCCTTGCTGTCCTTGGGGTGTGCATTTGGCACCAGTGTAATCTTTTACACTGGATGTTCCAAATAGAACAATTCTAAAATCATGAGCTTTCTAGACGAACAGCTCTCAACGGAGAAGGACAAGGCTATCCACAGACTTGTGACTAAGGGTCTTCCAGTGAATGTTCTCAGACCATGCAGGAGCTATAAGTTAACATACAACTGTCCAGTAACATGGGACTTTAAGGAACCTCTTGAGTTCTTAAGATCATGTTGTACAGTGTGTCCAGTTTCAGCATTTACAATTTGAAGAAAAGAAAAATGGGTGCTTTTTCCAGCACCCTTTCTGGCAATGAACAAATTCTTTTTCTTCTTTCTTCTTACACATAAATCAGAAGGGTTCATAATATAAAAAGCACCATTAGTTCATTACATACATCAGAAAAAAACTATACACAACACAAAGTCCTTGTTGGCTTTAATATTTCCCAAATGCCACTTATCAAAATCAGTGTATTGACATCCTGGTGTGGAAATATGCATTAATGGACCAGCTCTGCAGTGAAGTAAGTGAGACTCGTATGGTAGCACTAAACGAATGCACAGATGGGCATTGTTTTTCCCCCAGAGAAGGCATTCTTTCTCTTTCAACTGGGCAGAAGTAAAAACTCAATAACTTTCAAACTGAGGAACTACTTAATAGTTCTGAGGAAACCAGCTGATTGTCTGCAATAGTGGACCAGTTTTCAGAGGACAGACTCCCTTTTTGATTTTATATAGTAAAAATAATTCTTAAAGACTGTTATGATTTATAATCATAATCTCTCTGTGTGTTGTAAAGTATTCTAATCAGTAACAGATGCATCTTTTTTTTAAGTTCAAAGAATTAAAGTTCAAAAAGTTAAAGTTCAAAAAAATCAATAGAATTATTTATAAATAATTCTACTTTGTTCAAATTGCATCTAATTTCTGGGGCTCAGTACAGGCAGTCAAAAAGCCTGAGGCTGAATTGATTCAATCTTTGTAGGCTAGTCTAAACTACTTAGATTGAACTGAGAAGCAAGTGAGCAGACATTCACTTCTAATTCTGGAAATGTAGTCACATGCCTGCAGTGACTCAGGCCAGAAAGCTGGGGGGAGGGGGACACTAGAGAGTGCCTCCTAGCTTGTCAGTCACTGCCAAAGGCAAGGGAGGGAAACTGGGAGAGAACCCCTCTGAGGCTTTCCCCCACTCCCTATTGGAGTGGAGGGGGGTGTAGGGAGCTAATCACCATTTACCGTATTTCCCCACATATTACAGCTCCCTTAATAACATATGCATCTTGTTGTTCAAAAACAAAATAAGTGAAAAAAATAACTCTGTCAAAATGCTGGTATGTAGCAGCAAGTAACTGAGTAGCAACTTGTGTACTTGTAGGGAAAGAAAAAGTGTCCATAGTCAGTTAGGACCTGCTAGGGAAGCTCATATAGATCACTACAACATTACTTTCATTTTCCCCAGGCAGAGGCAGAAACTATTATTACCGTTTCCTTGCTTATAATGTGCACCCCTATTTCCAACACCTGAATTTTGGAAAAAGGTGTGTATGGAATGTGAGGAAATATGGTAATCAGACACTGCTTGTACAGATAGCAACTGAATTAAACCAATATGACATGAAATGGCAACAACCGTGAGTCAAGGTGACTTTCTAAATTTGCAAGTCCACGCAAAATACTTGGAGATTAAGTTGGTTAAAACAGTGGGTGGGTCTACACGTGCTGCTATGGTGATATTGTTACTGCACGTTCATTTAGTACTTCCTTTTGGAAGTACTAAAAGATGGCACAGTAATAGCCCATACTGAACCATGCATGCCGTGCAGTTGTTTTGGAGCACTACCTCACTGTAGCAATACACTATAATGAGGGAGTGCCTTGCTGAAGTGACATAGCTATGGCATCATGTTTTTTGCCCATGAATGCTTCATTGCTATAGCGTGTTGCTACAGTGATGAAATGTCTCATGTAAATGCACCCAGTAATTATTAAATGACATCCTAATGCTGTATCATTTCACTAGAATGCTCTTGCTTTTTGACAAATATAGGCCATGATCCCGGTAGAGACTTGCACACTAATTTTTGCATACAAATCTTTGCAGGACTGGTATCTTAGTAGAAAGCTACTGAAATTATGGGAGCCTCAACTGGGACAGCCATGCCTCTGCAGTAGAGCTCTACATATGATATTTTCTGAAACAAGAGAACTGGTAAAATGTAGCAGAATTAATTAGCGCGCGCACTATTTCTACTTCAGGAGGTAGCATGCGTAGACTGGGTTTAGCATGTCTCCTGGCCCCATACAAAAGTCATATGTGAGTTTTCCACGAAAAAACATCCTCCCCCTCTCTCTTTCTCAGGAAAAGAGGATATCGGGATATCCTTTTTCAAACTGGGACTGTTCTGGTTGCACTGGAACATTTGTAACTTTAAGTTGGCATCATATTTCCTTTAAACCTTCCCTTCTACTTCGGAATTTCTGAAAAAGTTTCTCCCTTTTAAGGCCATAATTTCAAATCGATCTTTATTAGGTTGCATGTTCAGCCTCACCACCAGCTGTTGTCATTACCAGTGGTTGCCCACAGTGTTTGACCCTCTGCACTTTCTCATTACTGTCATTTCAACATTTCCTTTTGTTAAGTGACAGGCAGCTGAGAGTTGGCAGTCCAAAACAGCAGTCTTGATCCATGTCCTTCAGAAGTAGTTTTTTCTTGATCATGTTGCCAGCTGTTGCCATCACCATTCTCCAGCCATTACACAGATTGGTGCCCCCTCAGTGAGAGAGACTCTCTGTGGGCTTCATTAACTGCAAGCTATTTTGAAAGGAAGGAGGATTTACTCCCTCTTGTCTCATCTTCTACATGATGAACTCACACAGCTTGTTAAATCACTCTTTCTTAAAAGGTTGGCACCTAAACTACATAAACCAGAATCTTTAGAATAAGATGTCAGTTTTCAAGGATCAATACTTCATTGACCTTCTTTTGCTTTTGAGGTGGCCACCTCATGAATATGTTGCCTGTAGATTCATATTGAATTGCTCATACCTATCTGCATCAATTTAAATTTCAACTGAGCAGCTACTCTAGTGTACTTGCATGCTAAACAAATCTGTTGTTTAAAATATAACTGAAGAATAGAACAATTCAATTGCAGACTACATAGCAAAATACCAAAGCTCCACAGAGGTATGGGTAGACTGCATCATCAACTACTAGTTGTGGCTTGTGCTGTGTCTAATGAAAAAGATCACTGTTTAAATGCAATATTCCTCTGAACCTATATGTCATTATATTCCCAGAGATCAAATGAATTGGCCTACCCACACTGACAGTGTCACAGATTTTTCCACTACTTTTCTTATTTTTAATTTATTTTAAGCTGATTTCTGTAGAACAAGTTAGCCAGCATTAATTTGTTGTGATGTTTTAAATCACAATTCACATCTGTGAGAGTGGTTATATGGTTAGTAACTGAAAGTTTCTTGCAACTAAAATAATTTGCTCAGTGTGTAGAGGAAACAAAATGTTAGGGGACAAAAGAGGTAGAATCTAAAGTAACACTGAAATGATTATACCATGGATGTCAGACATACAGGCTAGATCCAGCTAGCCTATGGAGCAGGCTTGTCCAACATATGGCCTGCAGGCTGCCATGTGGCCCGCCAAGCCATTTTCTGTGGCCCGTGGTGCTGCAACGGGAAATGAAAGTAAATGCTGTTTCCTTTCATTCCTACCCCTTATCCCTCCCCCAACCCCTCAGCAGCTTCCTAATGGCTGCTGAAGGGCTGAGGAAGGGACAGGGCTCCCACACGCACTGCATCAGCTTGATGTTGCCAATGTGGTGCGTGTGGGAAGAGGAGTAGCTGGCAGCGAAAGCACAGGTTGTCAGTGCGGCGCGGGGCGGTCCCGGGCAGAGCTTGCACTGGCCAGTACCATGGGTGGCAAGCAGAGCCCGGCTGGGCACATGCAGGGTGAGGGGAGTGTGGATGAAACCCCCCCAGACCCTCCCTTCCCCCGCGTTAAATCGCCACTTGCACCTGCCTCTGCCCCTTGGAGCAGTGGCTGGGGAGAAGGAGGCATCATCCTGGGGCCCCGTGCCTGCCATGCTCCACGCTCACCTGAGTGGTTCATCTTCCCGGTGGCAAGCAAAGGAGTTGCAGCCAGGGGCTGCCTGGGTGCTGCCCCGTGCCCGGCTTGCAGGTCCCTGTGTGAGCGCATGGCGCCAGCCTGGGCTCACCACGCCACCTCCGCTGCCTCCTCCTCCCTCCCCAGCAGAGGAAGCCCCCTTTTTTTTTTAAGCCTGTGCCAGGAGCAGTCCGCACTGCATCGGTGGGGAAGGGGCAGCGTGGTGCGGTCTGGTGCGGGGATGAGCACATGTGCATGAAACATGGCTGCCCGGCTGTCAGCAGAGCTGTGTCCCTGGGTGGGATGCTGAGGAGCCCACACGGGGGTGCCACACACATGTGTGCATGCATGAGGAGGAAGCACAATGTCACACTCATGCCTTCCTCCTCCTTCACGGGAGCTGGGGGCGAGGAGGGAGGCAGGCTATGTGTGCGTGGCCATGTGTGAAGACTGGGCTCCTCGTCCCCAATGGACCCAGGCAGCACCCTGAAGTGGTACTTTTCCTCCTCGCTACTGCTGCTGGAGGCCAACAGCCGGCTGCTCCTCCATGGCTTCCTGTACCTGGTGCTGCGCCCAGGTGTCCCAGGGCCAGCCTGCATTATGCTTCTTTCATTCATTGAGAAGTGAGTAGAAGCAAAAGTGTTTATTTTAGCCAAGTGTTTGGTATTATTTCATTGTTGCTTTTATATTGTTTTTATTTTGGATTTTAAACCACATTTCCAGACCCATTTCATTGTCACGTCCTGCAACTTCATTGGTGTCAAAGGTCACATGACATCACTTCCTGATGTGATACTGCTTCCTGTGAGGTCTTTGAATGTGACTCCCTGGCCCACTGGGTGATAAAAAGTTGATGATCTGGCCTCACATTCAAAAAGGTTGGACACCCCTGCTATAGAGCTATTTCCCAGCACACAGGGGCTCCAAGAAGAGGCAGTAATTTGGGAGCAATGTGAACAGGGGTGGGGCAGGCCACTGTGTTCCCAGCTATGGACCCCTGTTGGGCATATATATCAGCAGCAGGCAGGGGTGAACAACAGCTGCATTAATCCCTGTCACCAGCCACTATTGCTGGGTCCCAGCTACAAGGCTCCTCACAATCCAGCCTGGAGACACAGGTGAGTTTGATTATACTATATGAATCTTAACTTTGATTTTTAAAGTGGTTGAATTCAGTTCAGAGCAACATACTTGACAGGAATGGTGTGATTAAAGTGCTGAGGTGGCATGTTGGAATAATTTTCCAGCTCTGCTATAGACTTCATGCAAGTCTTTGATGTGTCATTTTGGCAGGGACAGGGTCCCAGCCCCTGCCATGCTCCTACAGAAACAGTCCTGCAGGAAGAGGAACTCGCCCATTCATGTCCAGATGCATGGCATGGCTCAGGCAACTGCAGGAGCACAGCTGCCAGCAATCCCAGGAGTGCAATGACCTGTGCTCTGGGGAACCAGCCCTGAGTGGCCTGCAGTAGGCAGTGGGCAGTTTAAAGGGAGGACACCAAGGGAAGTTTGGCATTCAGCGTCCCCAAGAAGAAACCTGACCAGAGGCAGAAGAAAGGGGGAGGAACTCACAGAAGCAACCCAGCTCCCTTGGGAGCTACGAAGACCAAGACAAACCCTAAGGAGGAGAATTGATCTTTTTCCCAAAAGAGATAAGTAAACAGGGAGAAAGGGGAAGGACGGAGACCCCATCCTCACAGCTGGTCATTCAAGGTAAGAATCCTCATTGGAAGCAGTTGGGCTAGCCCACTGAGGAAGGAGGGAATGGAAGTGAATGAGAGTTGACTGATTTTCTGGAATAAACCTGAATAGAGGTTACCCTGAAGCCACCAGCATAAACAAACAGAATATATGTATCTTGTCAGTGAGCAAAGAACTGAGTGGGGACACACTGCCAATGGCAGAATAGATCCAGGAGTGGGGAGATGGCAATACTGAGTAACTTTTGAGTTGTAAAAAGAATAGAGTGTGAGGGGTCCTGGCTAGAGGCCCTACCTTTTGATTTAAATCCCTTTGCATTGAGGAGGAATAATAGCAAGAGAAGAGGAGGGGAAGAACCCTTCACCTGATGATTTGATTTAAAGTTAGAGAGGGAAGATGCCTACAAGCAAAGAGGATAATTCAAGAGGTTTGAGGGAGAGGCCTCAGGACCTACAAGAGAAAAACTCCACGGGATCTCAGACAGATAATGCTTGTTTGATGTGAGGAGAGTATTCATACAGTGATGGGGCTGAGAAGGAAATAGGATTGATGAGGAAAAGTACTGTGGCAAGTGAAAATAAAGTTAAGCCATAATAAGGAGCATAAGTAAAGGCTGAAAAACAAAGGGGCCTTGAGATAAAACTTATCGGGAGACAGCTAGAGAAAACACGTTTAGTCTAGCAGGACTCCAGGGTGATTTATTGTCAGACTGCCAAGAATGTAATAAGGGGGAGACTTCTGTGTGTCTTTTGCTCACAAGTATATAACAGAGTCTGGACTCTGCAGCTGCAGAGAATTAGCTGCCCTTGCTTCTTCTCCCGTGGCCATGAAAAAATAAAGCGGTCTGTTAGCCAAGCAGTGATCCTGTCTTGATTTCCACATCAGCATGAGCTACCACAAGCTGAAGGTTGGAGAGAGAAAGAGACAGAGAGAGACAGCCCAAACAGAGCCTGCTGCCCCCCGCCCCGACACACACACACACACTGCTGTGGTGGGCCAGCTTTTCCCCCGGCTTGGGCTTGTTCCTCCTGCCCCCACGTCAGGCCCAGTTCACTCCTCCCCTGGTCCCACCATCACTGCTGACACCACGGTGCATCAGTTCCTCCCCCCCACTTGTGTCAGGCCCACTCAGGGATGGGTGGAGTGGGCTTGGGGCCAACACGTGGGAGGAGGCTGCTGTGGCTGTGTTAGGCCAGTCAGGCCGGGTGCACTGTTCTCCCCTCCCCCCACGGTAGGATGGCTTTTCCCCCTCTCAGGCCCACTTCCACCCTGCCCCACTCATTGGGCTTGGGCCTGGGCCTGCTCCCCCACTGTTACCTGTAGGGAGCGAGGGGGGGGGGGGCGAGGCAAGACCAGCCCTGATGGCCTCGCCCCCTCCTTTCTGTCTACTCTGTTGCCACTGCTTCTTGCTCCGTCTATCATGGCAGTGGGGTGCCTTCTGTCAGAACACTTCTTCGCGCTCTGATTGGCTGTTTGTCAGCCAATTTGAGTGCGAATTGAGTGTTATGGACAGACAGACAGATGTAGGCTTTTATAATATTAGAATGCAATGAAATTCTAATTTTGCAGCCTCTAAGCCTCTGCTACCAATAGATTTACATAAATGACAGTAGGGAATAGCTGCTATATTTCTAAAGAGTAAGTAAAGAATGGAACAAATAAAAGCAAGGATTATTTTTCTTTGTTTTTCATAATATAGTTGGGAGCAAAAATGCTATTTGGAATAAGGATTTAAACATGAGACAGTGCCAATTTACCAGAGGAAATTTTTCTGCATTATAACATAATGTGTAATGTAATCCATGCAAGGTTATTATAAAAAACTCTGACAAAAACACTGAGTAGAATCTTAATAATATGGAATTTGCATATCCCTTTCCAGATTTTTTATTTTTGCATTGAGTTTTTCTAGGGAGCAGGGGAGTTTTCATGGACCTCATCCCACCCTCTAGAAGCTATCAGTAGGAAGCACTGTCTCCCCACTCACCTGCTTGCAACAGTCTGTCAATCCCAGATTGGATTCATCAGCCATCTTGAATGACAATCATCCTCAACTGCAAAGGGTTTCTGAGGAAGACTAGCCTACTGCCTGTCCCCAGCTGTCAGTCCAGGGCTGTAAAGTCCTGGATGATAGCTAGTCCACATCAGAGTGGTGCCTTCTAAGATGCTGGAGCACTGAAAATTGGTGATTTTTTATTTCAGTTGAACAGCTGGAAGTTAAATTAATTTGAGCTGGGTAGCACAGCTCAAAAATAATCCTTGCCTGAAGTGGTGTCAATTTAAAAGGCTTAAAGGGCAGTTTAGCACCTCTTAACAAGCCTTGATGAGAAGCATTTTAAGTACTATTAATATGGTCTAATTGTTATGTGTAATCTCATAGATTTCATAGATATTAGGGCTGGAAAGGACCTCGGAAGATCATCGAGTCCAGCCCCCTGCCCAAAGGGCAGGAAGTCAGCTGGGGTCATAGGATCCCAGCAAGATAAGCATCCAATTTACTCTTGAAGGTGTTCAATGGAGGTGCTTGAACCACCTCCGCTGGCAGACTGTTCCAGACCTTGGGGGCTCGGACAGTAAAGAAATTCTTCCTTATGTCCAGCCTGAAAGGGTCTTGCAGGAGTTTGTGACCGTTCGACCTAGTCATCCCTTGGGGCGCTCTGGTGAACAAACGTTCCCCCAGTTCCTGTTAAATTGAAGGTGTGAAACCACCTAGTGTTTTGGATGGGTGCTTCTGGAGTTGGGTTTGTTTTAATCTCAAATCTAAGGATGAGACTCTCAAAAGGAACAAAAACTACTGAAAATCAACAGGGCGCACACGTTGCTTAAATCTCTTGAGCACTTTAACATGAATACAAATATTCCAAATATTTGCAGGAGAAAAATAGTTCAAATGAAATATCAGTGGATATATGTATTTGCCTATGAATAGTATATTTATCTATGCATCTTTATTTCTTGATTTTTGTCAGGTTGGGAAGCAATCTCACAAACTATTGAAAATAATTTAGTTTCCACCTTGTGTTATTAGAAGCTAATATAAATCTCATAATGGAACCTGTAGTTATTTCCAACCTATTTCTGGTTCAGGTTTTAATTCAGCTCAGTCCTATTCTGTTCTAGTACAGTTCAGCACCAGAAAGGACCTCCAGACTTTATGAGAATCATAATCTATAGCCACATCTTCAGATGTTTTTCTTAAATTGCATTCCCATTGAGCTGTTCTCCATATTTTTCAAAGGCAGCAAAATATTGGCAGGGCACCTATGTATTGTGGAGGATACTGACAGGTGCACAAATTCAAACTCATAAATACGTCTGTTATTTGGAGATATATGTAAGTGCATCAGAGACTAAATTAAAACTGGATGCTATAGGAGGGGAGCAATAATAATCCTCTAATACTTGGGTTACTTTGCTACAGAATTACTTTTTATACTTTCTGTAATTTGGCATCTACTGCAAACCCAGGTGTTATGTTTTCTAAGACTGCTTCTCCTGTTATATATTGTACTGGTGGATTTATTTCCCCCCATATTTCCAGGAGGTTCATCTTTGTTAGTTATAACATGAGGTCCCTTTGTAATTTCCCAAATTCCTGTGGTTATTTAGCATTATATCTAAGTTCATTTAATGGGAAATTAAATATATTCTCTCTCTAATTTTTACATCATTTATATTGTTTGAAACAGGACCCAACTACACTCTTTGGGGACTCCATTAGATTCTTATCCCTAGCTACACAAACTTTTGTTTATAATTATGCTTTTTCTGAAGCTTTGTGGCCTGCTTTGTATTAATGTAATTGTATTTCAGTCCACGTCAACTTAATTGTTCCCCACCCAGAATATTGTACTGAATTATATCAGATTACAACAATCCATAAATGCTACATTTCATCCAATTGGTTTCTTTTTTTTACTTTTGCTTCTTCAGTTTGCATTTTAAAATGTGGTCAAGCTTATCTAGAAAGGTTTTTCTTTGATGGACATATGTTTCAGCATCAGGATGCTGTTCACCTTGCTGTAATGCTGCTTGGGTGAGCATTTCACACTCTGTGAAGCAAGGCAGCTATTATTTTTTCTGTCATCTGTTGAAATCTACTTTTGACAGAAGACTTTTGGAACTTTAAATTTTAAGAAAGATACTATAAACATTCTCTTCTGTGCAAAGAAATCTTTCTATCTCAGACAAACCCCTGGGGAGAAAGGATCCGTTTGCCTGCTGACGGTCACAAAGTTAGAGGCTTGGATTTTTGTTTTCCGTTTGGTTTTGTTTTGTTTTGTTTTGCTTGTTTTTTCTGGATAATAATTTGACTCATTTGCAAGGTGTATAAGCCAAGCCTCTTTAAAAAGAGCTATTATAATTATCCTTTTATAATTGACACAACAGAAATCACCAGAATTATTTAGTCATATTGGGTGTGTCCACACATGCAAGCACATGCACTTGCAGCAGCTCAAATAGAAGCGGTACAAATTTGAGCTGGGGCTTTTTGCCTCAGCACATGTGCTCAGACATGCACTTTGTTGTGGAGCAAATTGTGCCACTTGGGGCAAAATAACTCTGCCTGGCTCCTCCCAGATCTGCAGCTAGGGGGAGCTAGAGCCTGGGGCCAGCACCTGTGCTGTCCCCAGCAGTATAAAAACTGCCCTGTCCTGGCCCCATCTGTTCAAAAAGCTGCCCTGGCAAGCAGCTCAGAGCTACTCACTCTCAGGAGATTCTGGGGCCTGGCCAATTGGTACATGGGGACACTACTCCTTGTGCCAGCTGGACTGCTGCAGCAGCATCCCAAATCCATTTTTAAAAATGTCCCCAAATCCATGTTTTTCCACAATTAAAACAAGAGACCTCTCTCTCACACACACACATGCACACCAATCAGTTGGGCAATACTTTATTGGTATATTTACAATGTTAAAGCAATGTGGAAGCCTACCAGTGTCTCTATCATTATGATAAAATAAATTCTAAATACCTATATATGCTGATGTGTACTTTTGGTTTTTCTTCGCACATGATGGGTGTGTGATAGAGGGCTGTGTTGTTTGAAGGAAGGGGGTGTGAAGGAGTGTGGGGGATGGTGGGTGGGTATGTGTGGAGGAATGTAGGTTGGTGTGTGGGTAGGTGTGGGGGATCTGGTGGGGGGGCTGCTTGGCTGGGTGGGTCCCCTGGTGCCCACAGGGTGCAGCTCCCCCACAGCACATGGAATGCCCCCCCCCCCACAGGTCCCCAGCTCTCCCCTGGAGAACCACAGCCCTTATCCACCACAGGTCCCCAGCCCCGCCATCCAGATTCCCAGGCACCCTGGAGGGCCCCAGCCCCCTTGCTCAAGGCCCATAACTTACCTTTAGCAGCAGCAGCGGGAGCGGGGCACTCTGAACCATGGCGGCAAGACCCGGCACAGCACGAAGGGACCATGGGCCGGGCCTAGCCAGGTCCTGCCAGCCTTGGGGCCTCTCTGCTGCCCTACCGGGCTGAGTCATGGAGGTGGGACCCAGAGTGGCATGTGGGGATTACGTGCCAGACCCAGCCAGGTCCTGTTGGCCCTGGGGCCACCTGTTCAGACTGGGCCTTTGGTGGCAGGACCCAGTGCGGCACGTGGGGACTGTGACCTGGGTCCAGCCAGGTTCTGCCACCCTTGGGGCCCCTCTGCTGCCTGGCCAGACCATTCCCATGGTGACAGGACACGGTGCAGCACTCAGGGACTGTGTGCCACGCCCACCGGATCCCATCGCCTTTGGGGCCAGCTAGGCTGGGCCCATGGTGGCAGGACCTGGCACAGTATGCAGGGACCCTGCGTCATGCCCATCAGGTCCTCCTGCCCTTGAGTCCCTCTGCTGCCTGGGGAACTTTTTTTCATTCCCGCATGTGCCTGTTGCCCCACCTCAAAGGGGTTTGAGACTGGGTAAGAGGCACATGTGCGCTCATCTGGATGTGCCCATTTTGTCTTTTTTCCCCCTTGCATGTTACCACATTCTCTGTGGGTGTGATCTTACTTCCTTTAAAATCGATGGCAATTTTGTTATTGACTTAAATGGAGGAGGGCTAGAGCCTAATGCTTACATGGGTTCATTAAAAATTACCTTTGAATTAATTCTACTAATTGGAAATACTCACTAATACAGTTATCCTCACCAATGGTCAATGGGTCTATTTTTCTTGTAAAATTTTTCTTTCCACTTATAAAACTAATTCAGTTATCATTTTTTTTTTCATATTTTGCAAGCAATATTCCATATCCTTTTAGTTCACTCTGGTGCCTTTTCTGTAGCAAAGCTGGCACAAATCATGAATAAATTCAAGGATCTACATAAAAGCAACCTGAAAACTAGCATTTCTGGGATTGGCTGCTCAAGGTTTTTCTGCAATGCTACCATAAGAGGTAATGTTGAGTAAACCAAAGGATGCAGACACACTTTTTTTGCTCAAAATATGCCAGGAAAATAAAAGTTGCTAGCATGAATCCAATTAGTTCTCCTGCTGTTTTGCAGTGTTCTGTCACAGAGAAGAGGGAACTTGACTGCTTTAGAAGAAGGTGCAAGAAGCTACTACAAACAACTGTTCTGCACTTTGAAATTTTTAAAACTTATGCTAATCTGAGAAATGTCATTTGTCCCAGACACCTTCACAGAATCTTCAGTGGTTTCCAACGCGGTGCCCACAGGCACCATGGCATACCCCAAGGTAGATTCAGGTGCCTGCACGCATTTTCACAATCAGTAAAAATCATTATTCCAACAAAAAATGCTGTCATTGCCAACTGAACTCAGGACAGCAACACTTCAAAATTTTTTTCACAGGCTGTACACAATGGCCACCAAAATGAAACTGAGTCAGTCTGACTGTTGCAGTGATGGAGTGGTGCTTAATACTGCCTCCCCAAAAGAAACTAT
Source organism: Crocodylus porosus (assembly GCF_001723895.1). NCBI lineage: Eukaryota > Metazoa > Chordata > Crocodylia > Crocodylidae > Crocodylus > Crocodylus porosus. The sequence goes on from NW_017728951.1 coordinate 59,920,833, forward strand.
GAACGTGTGAATATCCAGGATTCTAAACTTTAGTATTCATATTGGCACCCGCTGCTTTTTCTTTTAAATGTGAATGTGGACTTGGGCACATAAACATTAGGAACCCCTGCTCTACTTCATCAGAGAAAATCATAGTTTTTTATGGAAAGAGCAAGAACACTATTTCTTTAAAAAAAAGTTTTTAAAAATATTTTCTGTCTTCTAACTGCTGTAAAATACTTGATGTCATGTTCTATATGTAAGATACATGCAATAATGGGCAAGCTGGGCACAAGCCTGAGGCACTGCTTAAGAGAGAGAGGATGGTGCTAGAATAGATCTAGGGCACTATCTTACTCCCCTCCCCTCTTCCCCCATCAGGACTTGGTTCCAAACCCCCAATCCCAGGGCTTTGGGGCCCAAACACTAACTCAGCCCTCCACCAGACCACAGCTTGTGAAGGGAGGCAGACTGGCAAGGCAAGGGTCCCCACTGGGGAGAGGCCTTCCACTGCTGACTCCTGGTTGGATGTTTCTGCCTATATGAGGTTTCCTGTTTCCTGGGGCAGCTGTCTAGATAGCGAGATTCCTGCTGCCCTTGGTCCCGTGTCTTTTTGGAACTTGGCTCTCACAAGGATCTGACCTGGCTTGCTCCCTGATCTTGTTTTGTCTAGCATTTTGGCCCTCGCTTAGACTCTGACCCTGGCCACCCCTCAGACCTTTAGTTAATGATAGATGTGAATCGCCAGATGGACTGCTTCTGCTTCAGTGCAACACTCCCTATTCTCCCCACCCCCTCCACAACCCAGCACTACCTCTGGCTTGAGCAGGAGTAGTAGCACAGCTGGTGTTTAAATGGCTACTTAATATGCTTGCTGACCGCAAATATAGGAGGTAATAGCTCCCCCCAGCAATACTGAGCATCCAGCTGCTGCTGCCGCTTCTGTACCATGCACCGCCAACACCCAGGATGTGGTATAGACCAGTTACTTCTCTGGATATAAGATTTCTGCTTTTCTCTTTCTGTAACCAGTGTCATTCTGTCATAGGTACCCCCAGGTGTGCTGCAGCAAGTGGACTGTGGCAAATGTATTTCTTTTGGCAAGCTCAAAGCCCAGTTCTGTTTAAAAAAAAAAAAAGTGTTACTTGGGTGGGGCTAGGTATAAAATTGTGGGATCATGCATACTCTTGGTCAGCTAGGTGACTCTGACACTTAATTTCCAATTCTACCACTTCTGTTTGCTCAGGTCTCTCTTAATAATCATAGATCTGAAAAGTAAATTGCATATATATAACTCTCATTATTTAATGACACAAATCAGTTTCATAAAGCTTAAGGATTATGTCTTTAGGAGTGTAGTTTCTGAGCCTGACTGCGTGGTATTTATCCTTCAGTACTTCTTAAATATTCAGAAAAGGAGCTTTTGGGTGGAAAATACCATTTAAAGCCCCTTTGTGACTTCCAACCTGTTTTCAATACAACTCGATATTTGCAATACTTTGAGCTGAAAATGTTTAATTACTTTTGGACCATTAATCTTTGCGGAGGTTATTATGGAGCTCAAACTCAGTGACTTGAGCATCATATGGACAAACAAAGGAATATGGCAAAGTATCTTTTTTGGATCATCATATGCCAAAGATGAAATTCACTTGATTGTTAATCCAATGTAATTCCTGAGTAATTGGGTTTAGCACCCCCTCTTATTTCCTATCCCCCACGCATATGCTTATTAGGGCTGTGCAAAGCTTCAGTCACTGATTCAATTCAGAGGAGATTCAGCCCGATTTGGTGGCCGAATCTCTGAATCCAAATTGAATAAGGAGACCCATTAATCTCTGTGAATCAAACTGGAAGCCTCTGATTCGATTCAGAGAGATTCAACGATTCAACCATAGACACAGCTTTATGTTTTTTCTACATACCTCAAGGTACTAGGTATGGCTGGTGAACACTGAGATGGTGGGGCAGATGGAGCATCCCATGGGATTCCGGGAGGGCCCCCCAAGCGCTTGGTAGCGGACCTAGAAGTGGACCATAAATACTTCTGGTCTAATTCTGGGTCAGGCGCGGAGCATGCAGGGGACCCCTCTCCCCACCCCCCAGCTCAGCAACTGGTGCCTCCTGGGCCTGGGGGACCACCCAGGGTCCCCCCAGAGCCAATTGCCGACCTGGGGTGGGGGCGTGTGCTCAGCAGAGGACCAGAAGTACTTCCAGTCCACTACTGGATCCGCTGCCAAGTACGTGGGGACCTGCCCCCACCCAAGGCTCCTGTGGGATATTTCATCTGCTCCACCATCTCGGTGTTCATGAGACATGCCTGGTACATTGAGGTATGTAGAAAAAACATATAAAGCTGTATCTATGGCTGAATCACTGATTCTCCGAATCAGAATCTAATCTTCAGATTCAGCTGAATCAAATTGGGACAGTAATCCAAATCACTGAATCGTATCACTGTCCCCCGAATCAAACTGAATCCAAATCAAATATGGATGGCCCACTTCGCACACTGCTACTGCTTATGTCAGCATATACATTCACAGAGGTACATGAAGATGCTTAACAGTGCACTGTTGCTTTATTCTTAAAATAACAACCACCCAAGGATGTTTGTTCTGAGAATTATATCTAAGCACCAGGTAGCAAGTTTTCTGAAAAGCAGAGGTGTCCACTATGATATGGAAAGACAATAGGTGACAGAATGCTTGATTTATGGAACAGAGTTTGTATCAATTGTATCCATAGTGTCTATATTAATCTGTTGAGATCTCCTAGATAAAGTGTCTATTTGTATGATAAGCTTTATTTATTTTTAATACTTTTTAAAGGGGCTGAATACTGTTTTTGATTTTCTTCTTACATATAATTTTATTATCCAATCAACAGATTTAGTTGCCTATAAGTATCGGTTAACTCCCTTGACATCAGGGATGCCGTTGAACCTACATGCTCAACTGACCCATGCTTCAAAACCTTTGGGCTTATTGAATATTTTCAAGTATTTGAATCCCTTTTCATTAATGTCTTGCTGATAAGAAATGCAGCAAGCTGAAAGAAAATAAGTCATTCATTGTTTCCATCAAAAATAAGTTAAGATTAATGTGATTATTCCCTTTTTTGTGGAAAAAAAATGTACTAACTGAACTTTAAAAGAATGGACTTACCATTCTTTAGGAAATAAATAAGAATGAATTATTAAAGTCAATTTCAGGATTTTATTTTTTATCATAGTAAGCCTTCTGAGTTTCAGATTCTAAAATTATGAAAATGCATAAGCAATGGATTTTTGGGTAGATGCAAGGTAGAAAAGAGGCTAATTTTTAACATGTAGCCTGTAACAACTCTGTAGGCAATGGATTTATCACTTACGTCACACTAACAACACAAGTAGGAATTATATCAAAAAAGGACTTGGTTTGCTTTCTTGATCCCTTCTTCCACCTTCCCCCTCTTGAATGTCAGATAATAATATCAGTAGAAATAGTAAAGAAGCTGATAGCAATTTTTACCTAATTTTATTGGTTATTTAAGCTATCAAGTCAGATTTCAGACTTTGACTCATGACATATCAGAACTGTATTCATGTTAATTCCTAATTAATATTCCTATTTTCATAGTTTCATAGTTTCTAGGGTCAGAAGGGACTTGAGTAGATCATCTAGTCCGACCTGGGGTCAACCTCCTCTTAAAAACCCCCAGGGTAGGAGCCAGCACCACTTCTCTTGGAAGTTGGTTCCAGATCCTAGCCTCCCTGACGGTGAAGTAGCGCTTCCTGATATCTAGCCTAAACCAAAAGACCCATCTCCATCCTTCATACCCCAGTGTATGCTTCACTCTGTCAGCTTGTGACCATTATTCCTGGTCACACCTGACAGTGCATGGGGGAATAGTGACTCCCCCAATGCCTGCTGATCCCCCCTGACTAGTTTATAACAGGCCACTAGATCCCCCCTCAGCCTTCTCTTCTGGAGGCTGAA
>NW_017728951.1:59924941-59943767 GCF_001723895.1 Crocodylus porosus
CGGTTGGCCTTCCTGACTGCCTCCCCACACTGCCTCCTAGTCTTGTATAAAGCACGGTGTAAATATAAAGTCCATGCCTAACATAGATAAGTGTTTTTCCAAGAGTGACACTAGGCAACATGCGGAATAGACTATTCCATAGAGGAGTAGCTCAGTGTTGTAGCACTTTTAAGAAAAAGAGAAAATAATACAAGCCATTGCAGAGAAGTTCTCTGTTTGAATGATACCTATTTAATCGAGATTAAAATCCACTTCTTCATCTTTTCTCTACATAGAAGGGTTAATATATTCTGAATTTAAAACATATAGTGATATCCAAACTAATTAAGGCACAGAATGACTAACCTAAATAGCTAAAGTATGGATGATATAAGTTTCCCACCAAAAGACCCATCTCCATCCTCCATACCCCAGTGTATGCTTCACTTTTTCGTATTCACTTTCCAGACTAGAGGAAAGGAAATAAAACCATTCTTATGTAAGGCCTCATGTCATTGCTCTTAGTTTATCACAAGAGATGCTCAGAGAACAGTGTGGAGTCTCTTCTAATCAACATGTGGGGAGACCTTAGATCCTCAATATCCTTTGCAAACATGATTTACTCTCAGCTACTCTGTCCCACAGGTTTTCTCTCACCTTTTTTCTTTTTTGTCCTCACTGTTTTGTGAGCAACCTCCTCCCATGGCAGGGAATCAGACTTGATGATCTGCTCAGGTCCCTTCTGACCCTACTAACTATGAAACTGTGAAAGGGGGAACTAAAATTGCAGGCCTATAACCTGATCATCCTCATTCAGCAGGTTTCATAGATTTCATAGACATTAAGGCTGGAAGGAACCTTGGAAGATCTTTGAGTCCAGCCCCCTGCCCCAGGGGCAGGAAGTCAGCAGGGATCATAGGATCCTAAATCTCTTGAAGGTGTTCAAAGTAGGTGCTTGAACCATCTCCAGTGGCAGTCAATTCTAAACCTTGGGGGCTTGGACAATAAAGAAGTTCTTCCTTATGTCCAGCCTGAAATGGTCATGGAGGAGTTTATGACCATTTCACCTTGTCATCCCTTGGGGTGCTCTGGTGAACAGATGTTCCCCCAGATCCTGGTGAGCACCTCTTATAAACTTATAGGCAGCCACCAGATCACCACTGGGCCTGCGCTTTTCCAGACTGAAGAGTCCCATAGCTCTCAGTCTCTTATCGTAAGGTCTGTTTTCCTGACCTCTGATCATACACATGGCTCTCCTCTGGACTCTGTCAAGCTTCTCCACATCCTATTTGAATAGTGGAGCCCAAAACTGGATACAGTACTCCAGCTGCAGCCCCACCAAGGTTGAGTACAATGGGAGAATGTTGTCCTGGGATTTGCTTGAGAAATATCTATGGATCTAAGCCAGCATTTGCTCACTTTATTAGCTGCAGCATCACATTGATGGGTCATATTCATCTTGTGGTCAATCATGAACCCCAAGTCCCTTTCGTTCATAGCGCTAGCAAGCTTAGCACTGCCAAGCCTATAAGCATGCTGCGGGTTTTTCTTCCCAAGATGAAGAACCTTGCATTTTTTGATGTTAAACTCCATCAGGTTCTTGTCCACCCATTTCCTGAGCTTGGCAAGGTCAGCCTGGATAGCCCAGTGTGCCCAGGGAGGGCGCAGCGATTGATGCCGGAGACGGCTCAGCTTTAGTTGGGGCACGTTGGCCCAGCCCCGGAGCAAAAGGGGGCACAAAGAGCCCCGGAGCTAAAAGGAGGCAGCGAAGAGCCCTGGAGTTAGTGGGGGATCCCGAACCCCAGCTCAGTGGGGCAGTATCGGGAGTAAAGCCCGAGTAGGGCGTAAGACCCCAAAGGAGGGTCAGGGGGCCAGGCATGGCTATGGCCACCTGAGCCCCGACCGCGGGAAGCATGGCACAGGCCCCAGAGAGGGGCAACGGGTGCAAGAAGCGTGGCATAGACCCCAGAGAGTGGGCAACGAGCGCGAGGGGCGCGGCATGGGCCCCAGAGGGGGCAACGACCGTGGGAAGCACGGGGGTAGAGCCCCAGAGAGGGCAGCAAGCGCAATGAGCGCAATGTAGGCCCCAGAGTGGGCGAGGCCCCAGAGAGGGCGGCAAGCATGAGAAACGCGGCAGAGACCCCGAGAGGGGCGAGAGGCATGAGAAGTGCGGCAGAGACCCCGAGAGGGGCGAGAAGTGCAGCAGAGACCCCAAGAGGGGCGGGAAAGCCCAGAGGTGGGCGAGAGGCCCCCTGAGGGGGCGAGGTGCATAGAAAGAGTAAGACAGGCTACAGTGGGGCGTAGCCAGGCGAGACAAACCCAGAGGCACAAGACAAGGGGGCGCTGGTTGTGAGGCTAACCCAGAGGTGCCGGGCAGGGTGCAGGGAGACAGAAGGACTAGATATCATCCACAAAGAACTGCGAGGCTTGGGGCGTGCTAAAGGGGAGGTTGGAGGCACACATTGCCCATAAGGCTGGGGATGCTGGGGCACCCCATGTGGAAAGGAGGTAATACCAGCAAAGTGTCAAGGTGGAAGTAGGCAGCCTCCCATAACTGAACTTAAGAACAAAGACATGGCAGGGGAGTAGAGGGTGCTGGACCACCTTAATTGACATGGCAGGGGGCGCTAGCGGGATCACAGCTGCCCCTGCGCCCACTCCGTGACAGTCTGCCTTCTTCAAAGATAAGTATATAGTGAATTTTCTTATATCTTCTGCTGCCAGTACATGATTAGAGAAGGAATGCAGGAGCAGAATAGCCAAAAGAGAAAGTGTGGAGGGTAGCCAGGGTGACACAAAAAGAGACAGCATAGGAAAATAAGTGATTTTTTAACACAGGCCCCCCCAACCTTTTCTCCTTCCCAGTTGCCCTTAAATGTTGATTCCCCTCTTAAATACATTAAAGTATGACATTATAAAGTAAGTAGTACTTTATTTATCTAAGGATCCATGGCAGACCCTCCCAATCCCATGTTCTACCAGCATCATCTTTTATTTATTTTACCTGCCTGAAAACAGAAACCACCCGCCACAATTTAATTGAAGCCATCCCTCAAGCTGGACCTAACATGGTATATTTTTTGTTAAGTTTTGGGTAAGCTAAAGCAATTGTGAGAACTTTTCAGGGTTTTTTTATTATTGCCATTGGCAGGGTTTGAATCATTTGAAATGCAGCCACATTGGCTTATATAAGAAACAGAGGGGAGAAGAATAAGTATTTGCCAAATGGAAAAGGATAAAACTAGTGTAATGATATGTTGCAATAGTGCTGCAAAACCTACCACAGTAAATCACTACTGTAACAATCTCCTTTCTGTTGCAAAAGTTCCAACCTAGGCTTCTGTGTGTTTCTTTTACATTACTGTTCCTGTTGCAATTCACCTTTGTAACTTTTCAGGACCAATTTTTACTGTTGAGTTTCTAAAAGAACAAACTAAAAGTTAAGCTATAAAACTGGAGCTCAGTTCCTGAATCAAGGGGACACTGACTGATTTAGTACTGTGGTTCTGCTTGTCTCGGAATGCTATATCTCTGTAAGCTCTGCTTGCTGACTTGGCAATAATGTTTTATTGTGCATGTGGCTGTCTCTTTGGCAGTGTTGTGTAGTTTACTTTTATCAGTGGTTACTGTATCTGCATTTTAGTCCCTTTAAGTTTTTCATTGTGCTGCCTATGAAACCAAACCATTGGGGACATTCCATATGGAGCATTTTACCTCTCACTTCTAGGTCAGTGATTTAAATTTGGCCCAAGTCAATATAACTGGAAGTCATTAACATCTGAGGACTGTCTGGCAGCTTATCTCAAATGAGTTGGGAGTTCCCACATTTTGTGTCTCATGTCCATGTGGTGCTTCTACAAACACCAGCAACACATTTACTATGAAGTGCTGCTCTCCCTCCCCCTACTTTTTTTAATGGCCTGAACTAAGCAAAAAACAAAATAGGTAAAGAAACTAAGTTTTATGCTTCCACCTTCAAAGTGGCCCTTCTTGAAAGAGGTGCTAGATTCTGAGCTGGAAAATGTGGGGAAGTTGGTTGTGCTGCTGCCCTTGCTGGCAGCATGCCAAGGATAACATAGTTGAAAACTTCTTAGTCCTCCTTCTGAGAAGAAAAATTCATACAACACTTTCAAAAGAAAGATATGCTCCTGAGAGCAAGTAAAGTCATCCCTGTAGTTTGAGATATACAGTGACGTTCTTCTGGCAGTGCTTCCCAGAAAAGTCTTATTTAAGTCTGTTTTGATGACATGGGCCAAATTGAGAGAGGCTGGAAGAAATACTTGATGCTTTCAGTCCTGTATATCTGAAAATTTTTGAACTTCATAAGGATAATAACCAGAGTTGCATTCTTAAATTTTCTAAATTAATTGAGGTGAAGGAGACTTGATGCTGTAGAGGCACGCAGATGGAAACCTCTGAATATGGGCTACTTAATAAATTAAGCAACTGTGACATTGATGCCTACACAGTTGGATGGGTCAGAAATTGGCTGATGGGGCACACCCTGAGAGTGGTGGTGGACAGGTTGTACTCAACCTGGCGGGATGTGAACAGTGGGGTCCCCCAAGGCTCGGTCCTGGGGCCTGCACTGTTCAATATCTTCATCAGTGACTTGGACAAGGGGGTGGAAAACATGATGTCCAAGTTTGCTGATGACACCAAGATGTGGGGAGAGGTAGGCACGCTTGAAGGGAGTGAGAGGCTGCAATTAGATTTAGATAGACTACAGAAGTGGATGGATGGTAATAGGATGGGCTTCAATATAGATAAATGTAGGGTGCTGCACCTGGGGAGAAGGAATCCATAGCATACATACAAGCTGAGAAGTTCCCCACTTGTGAATGCAGATGCGGAAAGGGATCTTGGAGCCATTATTGACTCCAAGGTGAACATGAGCCACCAATGCCAGACCACAGCCAGCAAAGCCAACTGCACCTTGTCATGCATCCACAGATGCATCTCAAGCTGGTCCAGAGGGGTGATACTCCCCCTCTATGCAGCATTGGTCCAGCCTCAATTGGGCACCGCACTTTAAGAAAGATGTGGCCTGCCTTGAGAGGGTTCAGAGGAGGGCCACCTGCTTGGTTGGAGGGCAACAGGGCAGGCCCTATGAGGAGAGGCTGAGGGACCTGAACCTGTTCAGTCTCAGCAAGAGGAGGCTGAGGAGGGATTTGGTGGCTGCCTACAAACTTGTTAGGGGAGATCAACAGCAAATAGGAAGGGTCCTATTCCCCTCCGCAGCACCTGGGGTGACGAGGAACAATGGCCACAAGCTGCTGGAGAATAGGTTCAGGATGGAGATTAGGAGGCACTATTTCACTGTTAGGGTAGTGTGCCAGGAGTGCCTCTTCTAGAGTCTGTCTATTGGTGACTCCGCCCTCCTGTTATGGGCCAACCGCCTGCCTTCTTGCCTGCCATGCTTTGATCTTAATTAATTAATGGATGTTAATTAGTGGGAGGCTGCCCTTTTATTTGCCCCAGTGCCAGGAGGTGCTATCTGCAGCTCCTTTTCCTCCCCTACACCGCAGCCCAAGCCTCGCAGATGATACTGACATGGTTTGATCTAGACCTTGTTGTAATTTGGCCCTCCCCTTGTCTTCCCTGAGCTTTCCAAAGCCCTGTCTCACTCTGTGTCATTCCACGCCTTCCTAGTGCTCTGCTGCACCCTTGCCTTTGGGCTTCTCACTGGCCCCCTCATTCTGGGGCTTCATGCTAGGCCCCCCTCACTCTGGGACTGGGCTTCCCACACCACCGTGGGACCCTATGAGGCCTCCTCCAACCCCTATTAGCCTCACCCAAACCTCCAGTAAAAGCAAAACACAAAACACAAGCCCCTGGGCTAGAACAAAAATCCAAGCCTCTCAGCTAAAACAACATTCAGTCCCTACCAGGGAATACTCCAGCCCATAATAGCATCAGCAGCTGCTCATGCAGTCAGGCCTCTCCCCTCTGTTTGCTCCAGCAGAGCTCCCTTCCCCCTGGCCTCAGGCCTGGGATTCATGTGGGAGCCAGGCCCTGCCCCTTCCAGTCAGCTGACCAGGTACAGGTGTGGCCACTTCCCTCTTTAACCAGTTGTCATGGCAACCAGCACCTGGGTTCCTGCCTCTGCTCTAAGAGTAGTCGGCACCTTAGTGTCCTGCTACAGGCAGCTAGGATCTGGAACCAACTTCCTAGGGAAGTGGTCCTCACTCCTACTTTGGGTAAATTCAAAAAGAGGTTGGATGAACACCTGTCTGGGGTCATGTGATCCCAGCATGTGCTCCAACCAGTGGCAGGGGGTTAGACTAGATGATCTATTCAAGTCCCTTCTGACCTCTAACTACTATCAAACTATGAACTATGAATCTGGCCCGTCCGAACCAGACAGAGATCACCATGACCTTTGGCTGAACTCCTTACGTTCACCAGACACAGATGTTCCTGGTAGTTCCTACTGGGATGAATATTCTAATATAATAAAGGGCTTGGTCCTTCTGTCTATCTGTCTGTAACACTCTTGGAGCACTCTGATTGGTTAGTGAAACAATGAACTGGAGTGCTCCGAGTGCATTATGGACAGGAGGTGGTGACAGCAGCAGTGGCAATGCGGAGCACCACCATGATGGCAAGGACGAAGGGGGTGGAGTGGGAGGGCCAGGCCACTACCACTGGTCTTGCCCCCCTGCTCCGTCCCCTCCATCCCTGCCATCATGGTGGTGCTCCACCACCTCCAGGGAGCAGGTCTGAGGGGCAGCAAGGTCAGGAGCGCTGGCCCCTGCCCTTGTCCCTGGAAGCAGTGGAGTGCCACTGTCATGGGCAGGATGGAAGGGACAGAGTAGGCTGGCCTCGCCCACCCCCCAGCCCTGCTCCTTGAAGGTGACAGCGGTGCAAGGTGCTGGGAGAGGGGAATGGAGGCGATGGTGGGGCAAGCTTCCTGCCCCCCTCCCCACTCCTGGGAGGCGGTGGTGACATGGGGGGGGGGTTAGGGTTAGAGTTAGCAAGCTTGATCCCCCATGTCCGTCCCCCCCATCATTCTTGATAGGCAATTCACTATTTTATCTATATTTGTCTTAGTTTATTAACAAGCCCTTATCTCCTTTATTTTAAGTGAATGTAGTAGTAACTCATCTGTAAGGGAATGCCGGAATCTGGGAAATATGTGGAAAAAGGCGATTGGAGATATGGAGATATCTGAAAAGGAATGGGAAAATCAGGAGACAAAAAATATCCAAAGATTGAGATTTTTTCCAGGAGTTAGCCGTACCACTCTTGCTGAAATTAATTGGGTCTGTGTGGCTAACTCCCTTGGCTGGCTTTGAAAATCTCTGCCAGGAATGTTTAGCGGCTACCAAGGGAAGAGTTTCAGAATGGAGCAGTTAGCTTTTGATCTGTGAAACAGTTAGTTTACAGCAGAGTGTTCTTCCTAGATTAAAAAGGCCAACTGTCGGAAGGCAGGATACAGTATAATGGGAAGTTGGACCTAGGAAATTAGCCTGTGACCAGGCAAGCAGAGAGGAGATTTTTCTTGCTGAAGGTGGTAAAAATGATGAAAATCCCCAGTCAGTTAAAAATGTGATCAATTTTAAGCACCTCATGTATTCCATACCATTTCAGCAGAACATTCAGAGTCCCTTTGAAATCAATAGGACTTAAATGCATAAATGAAGTACAGATTTTAATGGACGGGGTGGGATAACTTACATGCTTAAAGCTGAGCACTTTACTGGACTTTACTGTTAGTATCTCTATGAATGCCAAATATCTGGGAATTTTCCATAGTTGTAGCCTACTGTTCTGTTTCCCTTGCATATGAATGGCCTCCCTTAGTTTTGCTTCATTTATTTGGGGTTTATACAATTAAAATTTTGGATTTTTTTACATCATTTGCTTCCTGTGCTTCAAGTTCATCACCACAAGCCTGCACTCCCCCAGTCTCCATCCTCTGCTGCCTCCAATAATAATAAAACCTGAAAAGGTTCATTATTCCCTCTTAAGAGCTACAACAAAATGGATGTAGATTTAGATGTGCTGTTCCCCTCAGATGCCTGGCAATGCTTCCTTCCTCTCTCTCCAAGTCCTCCTTGTGAAGAATGAGCACAGTGGCTCACATGGATGAATTCAGTTCATAAGAGTGTGTGTCAGCCACTTGGATTTTTCCTTTGATCCTCAGCTCTCCCACCTTCATTGTCACATATATGGCTCACGTTCTCTGAACTCAAAGCAGCTTCAGTGTCACAGTCAGCTTTTCCCCGCCTATCCTCTACAGTAAAACAGAACAGAAAACCATGAGGGGATTTCCCATGCTAAAATTTATAAGAAAAATATTTTGCATAGCTCTAGATGTAGCCCAAGAGATTTCCCAGCAACCATGCAGTTTGAACCCAGGGCTGCAGAGGAGAAAGGTCTATTCATTATCTTACTCTGACTGAGTTTTCTTGTAACTCAAAAGAGAATTTCTATTGACAGCATCTCACTTGCTAACTACAGAATTTTCTCTCTTTGGTGAAAGTTAACCTATTTTATTGAAAATCAAAGCTGATTTCATAGAAGTTCATCGTTTCCTGCGCAGCTGCAAGTTACAGGTTAACAGACCAGAAAATGCACATGAATTGCGTGGAACAGAGAAGTTTGACATATGCATATTCCTTTAAAACTGTGAATATTTTAATACCTGTTTACATTTAACAATAGGTTACATTCAAGTTAAATATACTATCTTTTAATGGTCTATGTGTTGGATGTAAACTGTGACACACTGTTTTCCCTTTTCCTCCTTATACTGTACAGTATCATGAAGAATGTGTAATGGTTTTCATTTTCACCATGGAAAACGTACAAAACAAACCCAGAGAATTAGCAACTAATCTTGTCCATTCCATTTTGGAACAGTAGGGAGTCAGGAGTTTCTTAAGTCTAATGTGTCAGGCAAAAATACACCCAGAGCTTTTCTTTCCAAAAGGCAAATAAAGAAATAAGAAATTCTATACACAACAGGATAGCTTTTGGCTGCTGGGTTAATTTTTGAAAAAGCAGAATTCTGGTGTATTACTCATGATATTGAATCCTCTTGGCCTTAACTATCTTCAGCCAAACTTCCTACAATATCTGTTTCAAAACAAATTAAGGTAATTGTCATAAGTGAAAAACAAAAAGGGTGTGTTGTGGGTTTAGGGCTGAATATAAAGAGATGACTCATCTCAACATACAAAGTACAATGGAGATGGGAATAACTAAATCAGATGGAAGTGATGCCAAGTTCAAGACCTATAGATTGTATAGGTTCAGCATTTGCAGTCAAATGTTGTCAGGAAAATCTTGGCTTTCCCTATACAACAAAATTTACTCCTAACCCTCATTCTTACAAAGAAAAGCTTGAAAATGTGACCAGAGTATAAACCATGTAGTGATCCCTGCCTGAGTCTCCTGACAAACTGAAAAAAGAACTCCAAGGGGTGTGAATTGCTCCAGGCATCTCAAAGGGCTGCTATCTCCCACTACTTTCGGTAGTCCTAGCATAGTAACCATTGACAAATTGAGGAGGCCACTGGAGGTTTGACCCTGGTTGCTGGTATAAGGACAGGAACCCCCTGCTCCTGAAATTCCTGCTGCTTCACAGTGGGGACCCCTTTGCTACCTTTGCTGTTGCACTCAGATGAATGAGGCCCACCCCCACTTGACTGCTGCTCTGGCAGGGGAGGGACATAAATGTAAAGCTAAGGGAAATCCATATCTTCTGATATGCCTATTTGTATCCAGCCCTAAGAACAAAGAGTTGTTGCAGTGGAGACCATACAAATATAAAAGTTAGTGCAGCTAAGAACCACCAAAGCTATTTATTAGGACTGTGCAAAACAGCAGTGTTCCATTTTGACCAGCATTTCACTGGTTCTATTGAACAGCATTCCATTTTTAATTTTGTTTCCATTCAAAACAGCTGTTCCATTCAGTTCTGTCGAAACAGGGTCGAAACAGTGAAACTATTTTGACATTTTGCCCATAGGATATAATGGGGAAAGTCAAAACAGCCTATAGCTTTGTCATTTCTGGCCTGATTTGGATGAAACTTACAGGAATGGTAGCCACTTCTGAGGGTATGCAGCCTGCCAAGTTTCAAGGAGGTGTTACAAAGTTAAAAAGCATAAAATATAAAATGTAAAAGAGAGAAATGTCATGGCACATACAACAAATAGACCAAATACAATAAGGGGGAGACATACTGATGCAAAATACTATTTTACACCCATAAAAGCACCTACAAAATATATTTTTATTAAAAGTATACCTTAACTTTGTAACAAATGCACTTTATGTTTAAAGTAAGTTGTAATATATAACAGTGTTAGCAAGGGCAGGAATTGAACCACAGCCTCCCTGTATTGAGCTGGTCCCTGAGTGAATCGTGATTGATTGCCTAGCACAGTAGCTGGCTACAATAATGAGTTAATGAGCAAGGATTAACACCTACAAAACCACAGACTAATGAGAAGACTCAATACAGAACCGGGAACTCCTTGAAACTTCATTGTTAAAGGTACAGAAGCCCTGGTTTGAACTAATGAATGCTGGAGACCAACTCTTGGGGCTGAAATACCCCCCAGTCAACAGCTCTCAGAGCCCTATTCATCATGGCAGTGAATTAATCAGAATTCATCAACAGACTCCTGAGACTGCACGTACTCACGGATGTGACCCCTGGGGCTGACCGTTGCCATCCAACAGCCACCAAGTGAGACGTCCCATGAAGTCAACAACCCCTGGATTGGGTAAGCCCAAGAATTGGGGAGTCACCAAAGTCTGCCAGAGAGGGATAAAAGGCAGTGAAGAATGACCCCCAGTGGCGCTGTCTTTGACCCAACGAGCACCCTGCCTGTGCAGCCAGAAGGACCAGCCAGCAATCCCCTTCTGAAGCAACATTGCCCTGAAAGAAGCCTTGACTGGCCATCAACAGCAGACTCCAGTGCTTGGGTATAGGTATATCTTGACGCTGGTGCTTAATATTCATAGATATTTACTGTGAGTGTGTGTGTGCATGAATGTGTGTGTGTGTTTGAGGGGATCAGCCCCAAGGTTTATGATCTGACTTTTGCATCCATCTAATAAACTACAATTTTATGATGATCCTGTGAGTTTGTCCTTTGTAGACAACATCATGGCCACAGCAGGGCCTAGCGGGCCTGCAGTCTTCACCCCCCTCTGCCCCAAGATGGACACAGTTGCACAAGCACCCATAACACGAATTTTTTTCTGTCAGCTGCTAGAGGTGCAGGGCCCCAGAACCCTGGCAACTATTTCCTTGACAGCGAGCAGGCTTTGTAGCCTCAGCATGCGCTAGCAGGCCAGGAGCTTTCACCCTGCTGCACCTTAACATACACACACTGTCACCAATGTCATCAGTTTTACTTGTCTGCATCTTGAGGTACAGTTTCCCTGAAACCACTGAACCTATCTCATTGTAACTTGGCATCTTTGTGGCCTCAGCAGGGGCTAGCATGCTGGCAGTTTTGACTACACTGTGGCTTAACACGTACATGTGACATGCGTTTTGCTTTCAAGATGTTGGGGTACAGTTTCCCTGAACCCTCTGCACCTATCTCCTTGAAACTTGGTAGGCTTCTTGCCCTCAGAAGGGGCTACCAATTCGGCAAATTTCATCCAAAG
The DNA here is from genome assembly GCF_001723895.1 of Crocodylus porosus. NCBI lineage: Eukaryota > Metazoa > Chordata > Crocodylia > Crocodylidae > Crocodylus > Crocodylus porosus. The sequence goes on from NW_017728951.1 coordinate 59,936,558, forward strand.
CAGGCCAGAAATGACAAAGTATAGGCTGTTTCAACCCTCCCCATTATAGCCTACGGGCAAAACTTCGAAACAGAGGCAAAAGGGCGAAATGTTTTGACTGATATCAGTTTCGAGGCTGTCTTGATGATATCAGTTTCATTTTGTTTTTGCTGTTTAAACTGTAATACAAGTCAAAACAGCATCAAAACAAAACTGGCGGCGAAATTTCGCACAGCCCCAGTATTTTTTTCGTTTATTGCTTTCTTTCAGTAAGTTGTTTCTCTGGCAACGTCTGTCAGATTTTCAGTTCAAGTGAGAGAGTTTTTAGCTTTAACACTGACAAAACAGTTCTTTTCTGGGTTGTGGTTGCCCCTCCAGATGACATTACTACCTACTGGTCAGTGCTTTTACTACATTTCCGATTTTTAAATAGTAATGAGATCTTTAAAATGATGATGTCTTTGCTTCAAACCAAGTTAGGTTTATATAACTTCCACTTCTGTAAGCTTAGGAGAGTATTCCATTTCCCAAACTCTGGATTGTTAAAATTACTGGGAATTAACTTGGAATTTCTTCTAGTGCTGCATTTCCTTGAGAGGAAGACTGAAGTCAGCCCCTTCGTTTTACCTTCTTAAGTGAACTGTAATCATTAAGATTCACAGGTGGTCTGAATTGCTATAGCTTGACTAAAATCCACTTATTTCATTCAGTTGATTTTACTGAAGTGAATTGACATAGCTGCAGTCCTGTCTATCTTGTTTGTCTACCTGCAGTAGAACATCCTTGATGCACTTGGAAGCTGCTGTATTACTACACTCGTCCACTAGATGGGACACTTGCATTTAAATTTTCTGGTGCTATGAACAAAGCCTGCAGAAGGGCTCACAATTTTGAATATAATGAAGCATATCAAGTCAGTTATCTTCAGGAAGTGCATGATGATGATTCAGATCTTTTTACAGCATCTCTTAAACAGAGATGTTACAGCTGTCCAGCAAGGATTCAGGCACCACCAAGCATAACAGTGATGACTGGTATGCTTAAGTGTTTTTTTAAATCTTCCTCAACCTCCTTTCTGAGTGCGCTGTCTTGATAAGTTTCTTCAGAGAACGATGCAGTGGCACTGGCAAAGCCATTGTCATTTGTAGCAGTGTGCCACATCCCTGATGCAACAGTTTGGAAGAAGTCAGTGTGCAGTTCTTTTAGGATAGTGACAAACACTTAAAAATCCCACACCTTGGCTCTCAAAGTGAAGTGAGAACTTAAGTATTTAAATATATGTTCAGAAATCTAATTTTCATGGCCAATGAACTGGCTAGATGTTGAAAAGCTCATTTTTGTTCCAGTGATTCCAGTGATTCCAGCCAATAAACAGGACGTTTTCCTCTGCTTTCAAAGAAATCCCAGTAATATTTTGCTGCTTAGTCATTTTTTTTTTAGATTATACAGTATTCATGTAATGATCGGCAGAGTTGGCAGTATGTAATACATCTTCATCGGGCAAGGGGAGTTAGATAAATCAAGGAGCGACTGCAGAATAGAGACTAATGAATAGAAGAAAATCATATCAAATTAGGAGGAGAGTACCTTAATGTTACTTCAGAAAAAATATTCCTAAAAGAAAGTCTTAAACATTTTTCATCTAAACATTTTGGGTATTGCTTTTCAATTATCAGGTTAACTACATTTAAAGGAAATATTTTGCAGAAAAGAGGTATAAAATATAACTTTATTGTAACAGAATATTATAATTGGGTTAGACATGTTTCAAAATCCCCAAAGCTAGAAATTTAAGGTATCAAGAGGCAACTGAATTGTACTAGTTAAAGATGCACTAATTACAGGTTCTGTATAGGTCATGTGAAAGGCTTCAGTTGCTGCAGTGTGCTGAGTAAAGGCAATGTATTCCAATGCAGTGTATTTTTACTTGGTACCACAGGAATTTAATAAGGACTCTTCCAGCACAGTATGGCATATGGAATAGACATGTCTCCCATTAATGTGTGTGAATTTTTGCCAGTCACAATTATGGGTGCTTGTGCAACCAACTGTGTGTGTCTTGGGGCAGTTGATTGTCTGTATTGATTCCTTCCTCTCCTTAGTCTCTGGTTTTGTAGGTGTTAATTGATGCTAATTAACTGGTTCCATTAACTAGAAACTGTGTAGTGAGCTGGTCCCTGAGTGAATCACGGCTGCAGAGGGCCCGGTGCTTCCCTCTGGGATCACCACCTCCCTGGAGGGAAGCACTGGGGTCCCCCATAGCTCAGGGACTGCTCAACCCACCAGCAGCTCACCACCCCCCTTCCCACCATGGGAAAGGCAGGTAAGCGCTAAGGACCAGGCTCCCTAACCCTTGTGTACACACAACAGGGGTTTAGTTTGGTTTAGTTCTCCCTAAATTGAAACTGTGGGAAAAAATTGAAATAGTGGGTTTTAAAAAACCCACTGTTTCCACAGTTTCAATTTAGGGATAACTGAACTGAACTAAACCCCTGTCACATGTACGAGCACCCATAGCAGTCTGGCACTACAAAGCACTTTGTAAGCACTTCATAGATGACCTAAATTACCCAGACACCTGCTGGGAGGAGCAGTTGGCTAGGTCTGTCTGTTCACGTAGGCTCTTACCCTGCATACAGGACCTGCATCTAACATAGGAGGTATGCAGTCCCACTAGGGAGATGCCTTACTTGACTTGGTGCTGGCCTCAGGGGAGGACTTGGTGGGGGATCTACAGGTACAAGGTAACCTAGGGAATAGTGATCACCAGTTGATAGGATTCACTGACTGGTGTAAGATGGGAAAGACAACAAGTAGGGCAAGAGTGCTAGATTTCCAGAGGGCCAACTTCAATGAGCTCAGCAGATTAGTAAAGGTGGGACTGAGGGGTAATCACATCTGTGAGATGGGAGTCCAAGAAGGGTAGGACACCATCCCAATACATGCAAAGGGAGGCAAAAGAGCCAAAAAACCTTCTTGGCTGAGCAGGGAAATACAGCAGATACTTCAGAGGAAAAAAGAGGCCTACAGGCTGTGGAAGCAGGGGGAAGCCACCAAGGAGGAGTGTACCTACTTGGCTCATGCTTGAAGGGAAGCAGTGAGGAAGACGAAAGCAGATACAATAATTTCCTTGCTTCTGCTTTCCTGAACACAGATACAAATACACCTCCCAATGAGTCTTTACTCTGGAGTGAGAGTAATACCAATCCACCAACAGTTAGTACTGATCTAGTGAAGGGGTATTTGGAAGGTCTGGACATATTTCAATTGATGGGCCCCAACGATCTTCACCCCAGGGTACTAAAGGAATTGGCTGATGACGTAGCAGAACCACTGGCACAACTGTTTGAGTACTCATCGCATTTGGGACTGGAAAAGGGCCAATGTGGTCCCTATCTTCAAGAAGGGGAGGAGGGAGGAGCCGGGTAATTATAGGCCAGTTAGCCTCACCTCTATTCTCAGGAAAACCTTAGAAAAAAATCATAAAGGATCACATTTGCAGGGGGCCAGTGGGTAACACAATGTTAAGAGACAACCAGCTTGGGTTTACAGCAGGCAGATCATGCCTGACTAACCTGGTTTCTTTTTATAACCAGGTCACAAAGTACTTAGATGCAGGAGTGGAAGTAGATATTATTTACCTGGATTTTAAAAAGGCTTTTGACACAGTGTCACACACAAGTCTTATGAGCAAACTGAGTAGCTGTGATGTAGATTTTTTCACAGTAAGGTGGGTGAAAAACTGGCTTATGGGACGCATCCAGAGGGTGGTGGTGGATGGGTCGGTTTCTCCCTGGACGGATGTGGGCAGTGGTGTCCCCCAAGGCTCTGTCCTTGAACCAGTAGTATTTAATAACTTCATCAGCAATCTGGATGAAGGGGATTAAAGCACCTTATCCAAATTTGCAGATGACACTAAACTGTGGGGTATAGTAAACACATTGAAGGGCAGGGAGTGAATGCAGGCAGATCTGGACAGACTGGGGAAGTGGGCAGATCAGAATAGGATGCAATTTAACAAGGATGAATGCAAGGTGCTGCACCTGGAGAGAAAGAATCTCCAACACACCTATAGACTGGGGGGTACCATTCTGAGTACCACAACAGTGGAAACAGATCTCGGAGTCCTGGTTGATGCAAAAATGACCATGAGTTGCCAGTGTGACGCAGTAATAAGCAAGGCTAACTGCACTCTTTCTTGCACAAGCAGGTCTAGGGAAGTGATAATTCCCCTCTATGCGGCATTGGTGAGGTTGCAGATGGAGGAGTACTGCATCAAGTTTTGAGTGCTGCACTTCAAGAGGGATGTGGACAACCTTGAGAGGGTTCAGAGGAGGGTTACTTATATGATTGAGGGCCTGCAGGTAAGACCCTATAAAGACAGACTGAGGGACCTGAATCTCTTCAGCCTCCAAAAGAGAAGGCTGAGAGGCGATCTTGTGACTGCCTACAAACTCAAGGCGGGGTGGGGCAGAAGGGAATAGGGGACACTCTGTTTATCAGGGCATCCCTCGAGGTTACCAGAAATAATGGCCACAAACTGAAGGAGAACAGATTTAGATTGGACATAAGGAAGAAATTATTTATGGTAAGGGTTGCCAGAATATGAAATGGGCTTCCAAGGGAGGTGGTGCCCTACCTTGGAGGTGTTGAAGAGGAGATTAGGCAGGCATCTGGCTGGGGTTACTTAACCCCAGCACTTTTCCCTGCCTGGAGCAGGAAGTCAGACCCATTGATCTACCAGGTCCCTTCCAACTCTAGAAATCTATAAAATCTATAAAACAGAACCCTCCTCAACTAACTTTTAATAGCATTTTTTTAATGCCTAGATTTTGAGAGTGTTTCATAAAAAAAAAATGTAATTATCCCATGTTAAATATAGGAAACATTTGGAGATGAGAGGAGAAAAAATTGGCTGAAAGTCACCAAGCAGTCAGTGGTAGGACTAAAATCCAGCTCTCCTCAGTCTCAGTTTATTGAATCCTTGTCCACTGAAGCAAACTTTCTCTTACACAAAGGATATTTATCAATAGCTCTAGTATGTATCTTTCTACAGAATCTTTACCAGAGGGCCAAAAGAGTTGCAGGAAAATACTAAGTCTTCATTTCCAGATCCTTTCATTTTTGACAGTGAAAGGATTTCATTGTTAATTTAAAAGGAACTGCCCTTTGCTTCCTGAACTAGAGAGGAACTTTCAGAACAGATGGCTTGGTCTGTAACATTTTTCAGTGACAGGGAACCTGAAATCTAATATTTTCCAGTGGCCTTTATTGAGCTACTTCCATTGTGTCTCAAGGTTTTTCTTATACCTCAGTGACTACATTATGGTGTGGACATACCAGGCTAGTGTAAATGAATTATATTGGTACAAGTAGTAGCCTACCTGTAGCAATATGAAACTCAGCAGGGGCTGCATGTCTCCCAGAGAGATTATATGCTGGTCTGGCTAGATTGTACCAGAGCTAAATCAGGTGCATTGCAGTACAACATGGACATACTCTCATTCGGGATTTCCCAGGCACTCTTCAGTTGCATTCAGAAGACACAATGCCTTTCCATTAAGCATAAAGTATGATGCTCCAAGTCTGTGTACTCAGTGTTACATAAAATTCACATCCAGTACATTTTAGCTCTATAGACAAACTAGGGACAGACAGACGAGTTATATATATGAGTTAAAAGTGGGGAGGCATTCCACATACACACTGATACATGGCAACTCTATCGTATAGCAAATAGAAGTTAAACCAAGGCAGTTAACTTCTGAAAAAGATGCTAAATTACCATGGTTTAGCTTCCACATAATATAGATTAGAGTGGATACAAAAAATGGTTACTGCTGATCAGCTGATATGTCCCTTCACTCTCTTAACTTGATATACTATATTTAATTGTATCTAAATCAACCCTGAATTTAAGATAATCCCCCAGTAATTAGATTCTATACATGGAAATTTTATTATCATTACTGCAGTATGGAATTTATTATAGTTTTTGAGGTATGGAATCTAATTATCAGAGGGTTATCTTAAGTTCTCTTGACCTCCCCTACCCCACCCACTACAGCAGGGAAAATAGTGGCTTTGGGGAATCAGGTTGCCCTCTTGCCCTCTGCCCCCCACTTCTTCCCCCTACAGCTGTCCTGCTCTTCTTGCTACCCACACCTCCTGACCCCCAACACGCAACAGGCTCTGCTCCTCCCACTCCACTACTCACAATCTGCCCCTTCCCCCCTGCTCCCTAAAGTCTCTGCCTCTTCCCCACCATCCCTTTATTGTCAGACAGTGCTCATGATCTTTTCCCTCTTGAAAAACAGCATATAGACGTTTAGCCCTTTCCAGGCCACGCAGCAGTGTCAGCACTGCTTATTTGTCCCTGGGCAGCAGACAAAGTTTCTATGTAGTCTGTGCCCAGGAGGGAATGCAGCCTGAGCTGGAGCTGAGCTGTGCCTGACAGTAAGGTGTGTGTGTGGTGGGGGGGCAGAGGACTGAGGCAGAAGCTTCAGTGAGCAAATGGAAGGGGGGTAGGGGGCAGACAATTGCTGTAGGTCTGATTCTGGCCCCAACCTGGGTTTAGGGCCAGAGTCAGAACTGCAGCAGCTGCTTCCCCTCCCCCCACCCCCACTTCATATGAAAATCTAGCAGAGGGGTGTTTTTCTCCATCCTGATTAGGGGAGGGGGTCATCTTAGATTTGAATTGTTATGGTCATTTTTCATGCATAAGGTTAATTTGATTATATTTCTTGGATGATAGCCAGTCCTTTTATGCAGGGGTTAGAAAGGTCTCATGTTACATATTGTGGAATTCATTTACAAAGTTCTAATGTAAAAACATTATGTTTAAAAATCTTTAAGTGAAAAAACAAAGTGAAACTTTGGAGCTCAAATGCAACTACATACTTCAATATTCCATAGGCTAAATGCACTAGAATAGGTATTGTTTTGGATATTGAGGCTGAAAGCCAGATCCTTGTTCTTGATACATAATTCATAATTTCAATTTGTGGTAAGGGTAATTTTTGAGTGGTGCAAAGCCAGATTAGTGGCTCTCTGCCACCATTTTGTTAGAAATATTATTAAAAATGCATTATCAATAGTGTTGTTAGAACAGCACAGCTGCTAGCTCTCCCTGTCTCCTTGGTGGAAGAAGGGGGGTTGGAGATTGAAAAAAAAGCTACTAAGGGCTCTTTGTATTAAGGTATCACTCTCTCTTTGTCCTGCAAATTTACTA
>NW_017728951.1:59943778-59961105 GCF_001723895.1 Crocodylus porosus
ACTTTCTGAACAAGCGCAATTAACTAATACATATAAGCCTATCCACCCCGCATACTTAAGTAGTTAATTATAATACACATGCGATGTATGACGTGATGTCATTTCATATATGTTTGTATGAACCGGAAATGAGTTGTAAAAGTTCCTGCTTCTGTACACGTGCTCAAGAGAGAGAGAATAAAAGCCTGCTAAGAAGTGTTCCCTGCGGGCAGAAAGTTTGATCTTTTGTCTTCTCTCTCTCTGACCCTATTTACAAATATATACCTTTTGTATCACCAACAATGTGTACCTGAAGAATCATTAATATTCATGAACCTCCAAAGAAACAAACCGTGATTTTTACATCAATTTTTTGAGCATTCTTGCAATCCCTGTCAGAAAAAAAATCTGGGAAGTTATAGCTATTTTTAAGACCCATGACTTAGTGCATTTGCAGGTATAGACTGCTGCTCTGTCCAACAGGAGTCCTTATATTTACTATTCATGTATAGCTTGGTGCAGGCCAGACTCGGTGTTAGATTTGAGACTGACAGCTTGCTTGGCCCCCCCAGTACTGCCTGAAATTCTGAGTGTGGAATCTAATTTTTAATGGGGGACCATCTGTTTAAAATTTCACATTTGTCAGGAAAGGTTTGCTTCCTGCTGTTCCAAATAACACCCAAGATTGCTACAGCTGAAAAAGGTGTAAAAGACTCACCTGGTTTTGTTTGCTTTTATTGATGCATTTCATGCCACTTGGTGCATAGGCAGTTTCACAATTCCCCCTACGCAGCCCATCATTATTTTTTCTTTTGTTTTTGTGGTATCTTTATTCATAAACAGGGGAGAGGATTGGAAAAAAAGCCTTAGAAAACTGTGACTGGTATCACAAAAATTGAAGTAGGACTCTAAGGCAGGTGTAGTATCTAAAAATTACTTGAAAAATGAAAGCAACCTAATTTCAAGTTGTTAGTAGTATGTATTTGAATCTGAAGTTTGATTCAAAGATTCAAATACTTAGTTTCTGACAGTCTCCCTCTTGGTCAGGAGGTCTGCTGTATTTGTTTGTGGTCCCATTATTGTTTTAAAGAAGTCTCTGACTGTTCTTTCTTAATTTCATGGCCAGACAAGTTTTCAAGTTTTGAGGTATCATCTTGGGAGTCTGCAGTTGTTATCTGTCAGTTGTTTGTCTGTTATTGCAAAGCATGCTGAGTCTTTCTGGATAAGGTGAGATACAAATCTAAACAACAATGAAAATCTCATCTGATTCATCAGATGACTTACTAGGCTCCCATCTTTGCTTTAAACCTTGATTTGTAGATAGCGGGTGCATCTATACAAGATGCTTAACTTTGCATTAGCATAGTTTATAGGGTTGTGCAAAACGGTGTATTTGATTCGGATTCTGCCCAAATTGGGGACAGGGATTTGATTTCTTGATTCAGATCACTGTCCCTGATTCGATTCGGCCAAATCCAAATCTGAAGATTTGATGCTGAATCGGCCGTAAACACAGCTTTAAAAGTTTTTTCTCCATACCTCTAGGTACCAGGCCCTGTTCTGGTACTTCTGGTCCACTTCCAGGTCCACTGGAGAGAGTGCTGGGGGGGCCCCTCTGCATCCTTTCAGCTTGGTAATCAGCCACAGGGGGAACCTGGGTGCCCCCGCCAGACCCAGGAGGCACCAGTCACAGAGCCAGAAAGGTGGGGGGGGGCATGCACTCCCCAGCAGACTCAGAAGTGGACTTCTGATCTACTTCTGGGTCTGCTGCTGAGGGTGCCGGCACTCCTGTGGGATGCTCCATCTGCCCCAGCATCACAGCATTGATGAACCACCTGGTACCTTGAGGTATGTAGAAAAAACATTTAGAGCTGTGTCTGTCCAAATTTCCTAATCTTTCTTAATTGATTCGGAGGGTTCCAATTTGATTTGGAGAAATTAAAGGGTCTCCTGATTTGATTCAGATTCAGAGATTCAGCCGCTGAATCAGGCTGAATCTCTGCTGAATCAAATCAGGGACCGAAGCTTTACACAGCCCTAACAGTTTACTGCAAAGAAAACATGTTCGCCTACACATGTACATGCTTACTTCACAGTAAAACTTAATCCCAAGTAAATTTGCTACCTGCAAATGCAAGTAGCAAATTTACTCAGGATTAGTAACAGTGCCATAGCACTTATGTAGACACCTGACTGGGAGCAAAATCTTTTCCTGGTCAGCTATCCACCAGGATGCGGGAGATAGCTCCCTGTCCCTGGGAGCTGCCTCCTGCTAGGGTGGGCTTTGCCACAGGATCCTGGGCAGGGGCTATGTTCCCTTGCACCAGAAGCAGGGAGCTTCAAGCCCCCTACTCCCAGATCATGATTGGAAAGCAGGGGCTGGGAAATCCTTATCTCCCTGTCCCCCCTCTGCCATCGCAAATGCGGAGTGGGAGGCTGGGAGCCCCTCATCTCCCAGCCTGAGTTTGTGGTTGTGGGGCTGAGGCTGGGAGATAAGGATCTCCCAGCCCAAGGCCCATGCCACAGAGCCTGAGCTGGGAGCTCCCTGCTGCTGGGGGCAGAGGAACTTGTTCCCTGCCCAGCTCCCCAGTTGCAGATCTGGGAGCTTGTTACCAGCTGCCATTTTGTGATTACAAATTGCGGAACAGGGGCTGCATGGAGACAGTTCCCTGCACAGTCTCGAGTTGGCTGTGACCTGCCCTGGACCAGGACAGTTCCCAGCCAGCCCCAGGCTATGCAGGGAAGCACATGAAGCCTGGAGGTGGCTGGGGACTGTCCTGTTTTGGGCAGTCCTCAGCCAGTTCCGGTCTGCACATGCAGACTTCCCCGTGCATCCCAGGGCTGGCTTGGAACTGGCCCAGTTAACTGTTAGCTACCCCACTGGCAGATTAAGGCAGGGGGATGGAACCTGCCCTTCTCCTGCAGCTCTTTGCAAGCCCCATACCCCTGATTGGGGAGCCAGGGCCTGGAGCTCCTTGCTGCTGACATTGTCTCTGCTACAGCAGCAGGCAGCCCCCCCTATGGCCAGGAAACAGCTGTCTCCTGGCCTGGAGCTCCCCCTGATGGTAGAATAGGTCCATTGCAGGGGTCCAGAGAACCAGGTGCAAATCTTCTCCATAATCCCTGCATGTGTAGATGTCTGCCCAAAAACACTTACTCCAGAATCATAGAATAATAGGACCAGAAGGGACTTGTTAGATCATCAACTCTGGTTCCCTGCCATGGGCAAGAGGTAGCTGGGCTCAAACAAGCTCAACAAGGTGCTTGTTCAGCCTCTTCTTGAACACCTCCAGGGATGGTGGCTGCACCACCTTTGCTGGTAGTGTTCCAGATTCTAGATACCCTTACAGAAAATAATTATTTCCTTATGTTCAGCCTAGTTTTTCCCATAATTAGCTTGTGCCCATTGGAACTTGTCCTCCCAAAAGGTGCCTTTCTGAATAGTTGCTCCCCTAGATCTTGGAGTCGCCCCTGACATACTTGTAGACAGCTATCAAGTTGCCTCTCAGTCTTTTCTTACTCAGACTGAACAAACTCAGTTTCCAGAGTCTCTCCTCATAGGGCCTATCTTCCAGGCCCCTAATCATATGCATGGCCCTTCTCTGTACCCTTTTGAGGTAATCCATATTCTTCTTGAAGCGTGGTGCCCAGAACTGGACACAGTACTCCAGCTGTGGCCTCACCAATGCTGAATAGAGGGTGAGGAGCACCTATCTGGATCTACTGGCAACACATCGGCTGATACATGCCAGAGTTCTGTTTGCCCTGCTGGTGACTTCATGCCACTGATGGCTCATATCCATTCTCTGGTTGACTGTCACCTCCAGGTCCCTTTCAGATGCAGTGTCAGCTGGTGGATCACCACTCAGTGTATAGTTATGATGAGGGTTCTTACTACACAGATAAAGGACCTTGCACTTGTCCCTACTGAACCTCATCTGATTGTGTTAATCCCATAGGACCAGCCTGCCAAGGTCATTCTGCATCTTGTTCACTGTCACCCAGAGTACCTCCAATCTTCAGGTCACCTACCATGTCTTCCCCTTTGGTCAGCAGCAAGTCCAGAGTGTCTTTACCCCTAGTTGGTCCCTCCACAGCCTGTGTCAAAAACAGGTTGCCTATAGCTGCCAAGAAGTTGATTGATCTACTGGAGCTGGCTGAATGGTCTTCCCAACAGATGTCAGGGTAGCTGAAGTCAGCCATGACTATCAAGTCTTTAGTGCTGGTTGCCTTAGTCAGTTCCCTGGAGAATGCCTGGTCACTTTCCTCTTCCTCATAGATTTCATACACATTATGGTTGGAAGGGACCTCAGAAGATCATTGAGTCCAGCCTCCTGCCCAAGGGGCAGGAAGTCAGCTGGGGTCATAGGATCCCAGCAAGATAAGCATCCAAATTTCTCTTAAAGGCATTCAATGTAGGTGCTTGAACCACCTCTGATGGCAGGCTATTCCAGACCTTGGGGGCTTGGACAGTGAAGAAATTCTTCCTTATGTCCAGCCTAAAACAGTCTTTCAGGAGTCTATAACCATTTGACCTTGTCATCCCTTGGGGCACTCTAGTGAACAATCGTTCCCCCAGATACTGGTGAACACCCCTGATAAACTTATAGGTGGCCATCAGATCACCCCGATCCTGCACTTTTCCAGGCTGAAGAGCCCCATAGCTCTCTGCCTGTCATCGTAAGGTCTGTTTTCCTGACCTCTGATCATGCACATGGCTCGTCTCTGGACTCTCTCAAGCTTCTCCACATACTTTTTGAATTCTGTAGTACTCCAGCTGTGGCCTCACCAAGGCCGAATACAGTGGGAGAATGACGTCCTGGGATTTGCTTGAGAAGCATCTATGGATGCAAGCCAGTGCTTTGCTTGCTTTACTAGCCACAGCATCACATTGAAGGCTCATATTCATCTTGTGGTCAGTCATGACCCCCAAGTCCTTTTCATCCATAGTGCTAGCCAGCATAGCACTGCCAAGCCTATAAGGATGCTGCAGGTTTTTCCTCCCAAGGTGGAGAACCTTGCATTTTTTGGTGTTAAAGACCATCAGGTTCTTGTCCACCCATTTCCTGAGCCTGTCAAAGTCAGCCTGGATCACCCTCCTGCCCTCAGGTGTGGATGCTTTACCCCAGAGTTTGGTATCATCAGCCAACTTGGCCAATCCACTTCTGACTCCAATGTCCACATCGTTAATGAAGATGTTGAACAATATAGGTCCAAGGACCCCAAGCCTTCTTGGTATGGAGGCCTATGGCAGACTCTCACCATCAGGTTTCCTTCCCTAAGTCCCCTTGTAATTTGACCCAGAGGGTCTCAAGGGGCTTTTCCATACAATCAAACATAACCTGCAAGGATGGGTATCATTTTTTCACATAGAGGGCTACCCCTCCACCCTTCTTCCCAACCCGATCCTTCCTGTAGAGCCTATAGCCCTCAATATCCGCTGCCCAATCATACGTATTATCTCCATCAGCCCAGTGAGGTCAAATTCCTCATCTGCCAGAAGGAGAGCCAGTTCATTCTGTTTATTGCCCATGCTTTGGGCATTCTCATAAATACAGTTTAGTTCACCCCTAGTCTTCTCAGGTTTTCTGTCCCTCTGCAATTGTCTCAGGGCATTGGTACTCATCCAGATGCCCCCTACTTGAATATCCTCCCCTAGGTCATCTCAGCCAGAGGATTTATGTTCAATAGTGGAATCTAGCCCCATTCCCATGGGCTTGCCTAGTTTAAAGCCCTCCTCAGCAAGTTGGTGATTTTCATAGAGAAAAGCTTCTTCCCTCTGCCTGTGAGGTGGATACTATCTCTTGCATGCAGACCAGTGCTGTTGAACTGCATACCAAGGTTGAGGAATCCAAAACCATCTCTGACACCTTCAGTTAACTTTTTCAATGCATTCCTCCCTCCAGTGACCACGACCTTTAAGTGGGAGGATTAAGGAGAAGACCACTTGTGCTCCTAGCTCCTTGAGCTTTGCCCCCATGGTCTTGTAGTCACTCCTGATTCTCCCAGGGTTGTTTCTTGCTATGTCATTGGTACCGACGTGGACAAGGAGCATGGGGTAGTGGTCTGAAGGGTGGACCAGCTTTGGGATCTTTTCCATTATAACTCAGATCCTGGCTCCTGAAAGGCAGCAGATATCTCAAACAATAACTAACACCAGAGTAACTTTGGACTGGAGTAAATAGACTGGATTAAATATCCGGTTAGTACAATTTTGATTTTCAATTAAAACATCTGCTTCTTAATTCTCTGATAAGCAACTTGAACTTAAATTGACCCCATAGCTTTTCTCTACTGATGTCATTAGCTAAAACAGTGATTCTCAACCAGGATACCAGGGCACCCTAGGGATGTCACCAGATCCTTTAAAGGTGCCATGAGGTGTGAGGAGATGGGTAAGGTGTGAAAATATAGGTCCAGGCCCGGCTTGAATATTCCCCTACCTCCACTGCCCACCCCTGGGCAAGAAGGTACGCACTGTAATATATAAATTAGCTTTTAAAACTTGGTGCTGTTATGGAGGGGTGCACAAAAGTTATGGAGGGGTGCCTCAAGTTCCGTGTAAGGTACCTTGATTCTGAAAGGGTTGAAAACACTGTACTATAGTCTGTTAATTATTATTAAAGGGTAGTTAACATCCAAAGTGAATTAACTTTCAGGAAAGTAAGCACTAAAATATTTGGCACTACTGTGGAAGAAATCAAACTTTGTGTTGTGGTTGAATCGGAACTGACAGAGCCAGCCTTTCTTTATTTAGGGCTATACTGTGATCACAGGGAGAATTCCATACAGCAAGGGGAATCACCCTTGTCTGTTTCAAAGGAATTCTCAAACTCTGTAAGTTTACAGGCATATTTATACTTAAGACAGAGACAGAAAAAAATATGACTTTAGAGAAACAAATAGGAGTAAATCACTGGTCTGACGCACACAAACACAGGCAGTTTACTTAAAGAAAAGGGAAATATTGTGCTTACAGGAATGGTTATCAGTTTTTGGTTCTCAGAGAGAAAAAAAAACTAACATTCACACACAGGTTAATATATCAAGACAAAAACAAGGCATGCAGAATTTTCTTACCTTTTATTTTTCTGAAGTATCAGCACCTCTGGTCTCTGTCTCTTTTCTTAGTCAAGTTAGGAGCCTGGTTAAATTTATTTCCACACTACAGATGAGCAACTACCAGGCCCTGAGACACCCTTACCTTCAAATCTATACTATGTCTAATTCAGGTAATATATATCTTGCAACCATGCAAAGACCATCATAGTCTGGTTACATAACTGATGATGTATACCAGGGATGGGCAAAATATGGCCCATAGGCCGCATCTGGACTATGGAGGATCTTTGTCTGGCCCACAGTGGGTCCCTTGGTCCCCTGACTCAGGCACACTCTGGCCATGGCACATCCTGCTGCCGCCTGGGAATTCAGCAGGGCTGGGGCAGCTCCGCAGCTGGACTGCCTTTCTAGGCAGCCCAGGTGGCAGGTGTTTCCTTCCTGTCAAAGTAGCCAGTAAACAGAAGGAGCAAAGTTAAGGTTCAATGTACAGTGGAAACTGGTTGAAATGTTAGTGATGGCCAATTAATTCTTGACATTAAAGAACCAATGAAAGAACTTAAAGTGTGGTCCTCTCTAAAATGTCACTCTGAACAAGAGTCACTTGGGGCAGGATGAGTAAATGGTGAAGCTTAGATTCTGCTTAAATCAATAACATGAACACTACTTCTGAAATAACCATCCCTGAGTCTCCTTTGGAAACAAAGAATCTAACAGCATTAGGGGAAGGGTGGAGGGCAACCTGATTAGAAGAGGCTTGCTGTGCTCCCAAATCAAGCAACTTAGCGGATAATTCAAGTTCCATGTAAAATTCACTGTGTCAGATTTGCTGATCAGGCTGCATACAGAAACTGCTCCTGGGTGCTGAGCGACTGCCTGCACAGTTACAGCCTTTCTATGCTCCCTTCCTGCCTCCCTTTGACCTACTCAGAGAGAGGAGACATCTTTTCCCCCGGGTCAGTGAAAATAAAGAGCAAAGCCATAATCAGTGTTTTTCTACACTTTTTTCCTTTTCAGGTTTAGGTCTGAGTGTGCTAGGGAAGTTTGCAGAGGCTGGAGTTGGTAGTAGCTGTCAGCTTTGGGTATCTTTACATTATTTTGTCTTTGCTGCACAAAAGTAGCATGAACTTAACAACTTAATGTCACCCACTCCCAGATAAAGAGATCCTCTTTGACACTGGGCTCAAGCTGAGAGAGCCTGTATACAGCAATTGTGGAAACAAGATGTCTAAAAACTCCAGTTGGAAGATTGCATAAGCCTTTGCTTTTCCAAAGCAGATCTAATAAATAATTAATACATCTCTACTGTCATGCCTTTGTGGCCATATCCCAAACAAATACCCAGTTGTTCCTGATATAAAATATCCCAAGTGTCATAGGCCAGAATTGAAAAACATTTTGCATTTTTGGCTTGGCTTTCAATTACATCAGTAATGCATGCAGCTGCAGACTGAATAGGGACATTCTATAATTTATCTGATATGTAAGTGGCATTGGATGGCACAAGAATCTGATCCGGGAATGTTGTCAAATTTTCAGTGAATCATATCCAAAGCCTTCCAAAAATTGCCACCTTGTGTCTGTTATTGCTTATAACCTGCCAAGTTCCAAATATAGGGAACAATATGGGTCAGTGGCCCTGTAAACAAGTGAAGTCCTTGTTCTTCTCTGAACAGTATTTATAAACCCTGTATTTAGTCTAGATGCCTTCCCAGTTTGGGGTTTGGCATGAACTAGTAAGTTTTTAAACACCAAGGAGATAATAATTTAGCCTCGCAGCCCAGGACAAGGTCCAGTTCCTCTTGTATCCTAGTTCATATTTCCTGATGCTACAGAAAGACACTTGGAACCTACTAATACCGAGGTTGTAGTGTACAAAGGCACCTACCATTATTAGTTAAAATTTTTATGCTGTATTTTAGCCATGCTGCAAAATTATAAAGATTCTCAGATGTTAAACTTAAGCTGGAAGGTGATCAGCAAGCTTGCTTTAGTCAGTTCCTAAAACTGAGAATTGTGAGTTGCAGCAATTATTCTACACTGAGAAGAAAGTGTGTTAACTTTCTCTTTCACAAATGCAAAATTTAAATAAAATGTAATTAAAAAGCAGTTACAATAAAAAGTACACAGAGCTTTTTCTACTGAGCATTTTCTGTAACCAGTGTTGTCCTGAAGCATACGCTATCCAGATTTCCATTACAGTGGCACGTTAAATGCTCCCCCATCCATCTATTCCTTGTTCTGTCCTGACACTGCACCTCATTTCTGTTGTGCTGCAATGACTGCACTTTGAAAGTCAGAAAGACCCTGTTCATTGCAACGCTGGAGAACTGAAGACTGGTACCTGCATTATATTATTCCTGTCACTATATTTAATTCATGACTGCAAAGTAAATATTCAAGCATCTGTAACTTACAGACCACAGCACCTGTTCACAGATCTCTAAGTAGAAGATAGTAGAGTACTATCTTGAGTACACACTTTTGAGTAATGACACTTAGAGCAGATAGGGGGAATGAATGAAACTGCAAGTGGCAGGTGGTGAGAAAGAAACTGGAAAAACAAACAGCAGTTGTAAGTTCTGAATCCAACCCTTCAGTCCCTTGTGATTTCGAAGAATCCAGATGGCAAAATTCACAGCTAAAAACTGACAATACCAACTAAGTTTCAAATTGCTGGGCATAACTGAACTGCCAGTCTATTTTTTAATAATATAGTATGCTTACTACACTGTGTCTTCAGTCTGTTTTGTAAAACCATCCGCAAGCAACATACATAATTTACTGCGCAGTATTCTACAGTAAATGTATTGTTCATTAAAATAATTAATGGATAATGTAGCTGTCAAAGAGTATAGCATGCATTATGTACTGAACAGCTGATATTGATGACTAAAAGTCAGAGCATAGTGGAAGCATTTAATAACCAGAAAAGCTGCTTTTTCTAGTATAAAAAAAAACAGCATAAGAGAGAAAAGAAAATATTTTGTTTAGGCTTGAAGGGATTTGAAAGTTGTGTGCTGCTGGGGTACAAAATTACCTCCTTGAGGAAAACTTGAAAGAAAGTTTGGAAAAGTGAAGGGTTTGTCTTGCTTCGACTGAGAAAAAGCCATTTTGGCTAATGTATGGTATAAATCTAGACTGCACTGGGCAATTGTCATATTTGTACATATTGGTTTGTTTAAAGTCACCTTGAGTTAGTGCACATAAGCTATAGTATATTGCCAGATACTTCCTCTTACAAGACCGTGAGACTGGGGTTCATGCACCCAGAGTCTGTCTTTGGCTTTCCCCCCCTTTTCAAAACTAATCTCTTTTTTATTATCTTCCATATGCCTAGGGACTGACATTCAAAAAGCCAGAGCCTAAATTAATTCAATCTTTGCACATTAATTTAACCTGGCTAGTTTGAATCAGTTTGCAACTGCATGGGCATTCTGTCTGGACTGAGGAAATGCAGGCACATGCCTGCAGTTGCTCAGGCCACATGCTTGGGGAGCGGTATTAGAGCAACCCGCAGCTACAGAGAAGCTGTGCTGGGGGTGTGTGGCCAGCCACAGCAGTAGCTCTGAGTGAACAGGTCCAGGAGAAGGTTAATTCTCTCCTCCCTGTCCCACTGGCACAGACCTGGGCCTGGGTCCACCAGGCATTCTCCCCTCACTGCTGCAGTTTTCTAAACTTGTCTGGGACAGATTATTGCATAAACCAGTTCAATCAGTTAAGTCTGATTACTACATTCAACCAGGATTATCTCAAACCAATTTTTGCCATTTTGATACTGGTTTATGTGCACTGAACTGATGTTCTGTTACAGGTTTAAATCAGTTTCTCATCACTTGAACTGGTTTATGTGTAATGTCTTTCCCTAGCCACTATGACTACATCCTGCTTGCCACCAAACAACTTTGAGGTAAGCAGACTATTCCAACTTTTTTCTAAGCCTAACCTGCATAAAATGAACTGTATCAAAAAGGAGATTTTAACTACGCTTTTAACTCTCCTATGAAATATGAACTTTCGTTTCTAGCTGGGAGAACTTTTACAATCTTTTCTCCTATGCCTGAAGAAGGGTGCTTGTGCCTGAAAGCTTGCAATTAAAGAATATTTTTAGCAAAAATCTAGTAGGCCTAATAAGACATATCATCTCTACTACCAGTTCTAACTCTTTATAAGATTTTATTTCCTCTTTTTCTGTCCATGTGTTCTGCCTTTTTTTGTCCCCAACCTTTGTTATATTTGTTTTCATTGTCTTGTTTTATTACATCTCTTTCTGCTCTCTGGCTCTTCCCTCTCCAGTATGTGGTTAGTTCTCTCTTCCATCCCAACAGCTTGTCTCTATTTCTGGTAGCAGCAACCATGAAAGTCAATAAATACTAGGGGTGAGTGAAATGGGCCCTAGTCGATTCGGATTTGGATTCAGCCCAAATCAGGGACAGTGATTCAATTAGTTGATTCAGATCAATGTCCCTGATTTGATTTGGCCAAATCTGAATCTGAAGATTCAATGCTGATTCAGAGAATCAGCAATTTGGACATAGACACAAGTTTAAAAGTTTTTTCTATATACCTTGAGGTAACAGGTACGGCTCATGAATGCTGCAATTCTGGGGCAGATGGAGCATCCCACTGGAGTGTGGGCGGCCATCCAGAAGCACTTCCAGTCCACTTCTGGGTCTGCTGGGGAGCATGCTGTGGCCCCCCAAGCCCCTGCCAGTTTCGCGATAGGCCATGAGGGGACTCTGGGTCACCCGCAGACCCAAGAGGCACCAGTCACAGAGCCAGGAGGGCATGTGGGAGGCCTCCAGCACACTCCCCAGCAGACCTGGAAGTGGACCAGAAGTGCTTCCAGTCCACTTCCAGCTCTGCTGCTGAGAACGCTGGGGAGCCCCCTGTGTTTCTGTGGGACACTCCATCCGCCCCAGCATTGCAGCATTCATGAGCCCCTGCTACCTAGAGGTATGTAAGAAAAACATTTAAAGCTGTCTCTATGTCCTGATCACTAAATCTCTCTGAATCTCTCTGAATCGATTCAGAGGGTTCTGATTTGATCCGGAGAGATTAAAGAGTCCTCTGATTTGATTCGATTCAGAGATTCAGCCACTGAATTGGGCTGAATCTCTGCCAAATGAAATCAGGGACCGTAGCTTTGCACAGCCCTAATAAATACTTACCCATCCCATATCACCAGGTTTCTGCCAAGCCTCATGTTTTTTAATATTTTCCTTTTAAAGTCCCAGGTCTCTAGTTTTATAAATACATGAGAATCATAGGCCTGGTCTACAAACAACCCACATTTTTTTTTGTACCAAAATAACTCTTTCAGATAGGTGTGTGATTTTATACAATCCAAAATGTAAGTGCATTTGTACTGGTATCAAGATGCTTATGCTAGTACTCTTTTCCTCATGTGGGAATAAGTTATCCTGGTACAACTGTGCACAGTGCCTCATGGGTAGGCAAGAATTCAGTTTTCATTTATAAAAAAGAACAGAATATTTTTAACCACATGCCATACCCTTATTCCACCTTCTTTCTTCATTTCTGTCAGTGGAGAAGCAGTGAAAATTAACAGTGTCCCATCTTTCGAGTAGGCTTGATGCTTTGAAGACTAGGACATGCTTCCACAAGAGTAGTAAGGAGGAATTCTTCTATAATGACACTGCCCACTTCGTGTAGTGTGCTTTGAATTTACAATTCAGTAACAAAAATAGACATATCACTTTGCCTGGCAGGAACAGGGAACCCCAGAGATTTCCTCAAAAGAAAATTCCACAGGCAGAGTGTGAACTTTCTCACATTTTTCATCTATAGTGGCATGACATTCATCTCTGCTCATGACATTATTGACCTGATCTAAACTCTCAAGGGAAAATCAGGCTGCTATAGAATACTTCAGCCTTGCTTGCCAGAGTTTAGAAAAATAATATTGTGTTTTACCTACAATAACCAAAAGCAAAAATCTGTGTTTAATTTGCATATTGGTTGTTGGACTGAATTGTAGGAACCCAGCCCTTATACCTTTGTTCTGGGTGAGCACAACCCTCAGACCAACCACAACACCTGCCAGTTGATAATAGGAGAATTTTCTGATACAGAGTGAGAACGAAAAAGCAACAATACAAACAAGCAAACAATTCTATATCTATCAATCCTAGGGTTGTCATCAGAATCAAGGTATATCTGCTCAGGATGCAGGCTTCACTCTGAGGCTTTCTCTCTTAGGTGTCAGCAGTCTGGTGGTGGGATGCTGAGGCCCATGGCCCCCCTCCAGTGGGGTGCATGAGATGGACTACTAGTATGCCCTCGGTCCACGGTGGCTTCGGGGACCCCAGGGGATGGGGATGGGAACCCCTTTCAGTGAAGAGGAGGGACAGAGAGGGATGGACAAAGGGACAGGTAAGGACAAGAAGGAACCAGGAGGGACCCTTTGTTAATCTCAAATCTCTGCTTTTGTATTCTCCTTCCCCCTTGATGACTCCTGATGACTCTTCATTTGTGGCTACCTCTGGTTGGTTGTCTCTTTGTGGTCACATATCCACGTAGCCTTCCGGGCCTTCTCCTAATTTGATCTATTCCCCCAAAACCAGGACTCAGGCCCCCCTCTGCTCTGGGGTCTTGTAGCTGGTATCACTTATCTGGTGTTACGGGACAGTATGGTACATACTTCCTTTTGTTCCCAAGCTGTTTTTTAGACTGTGTCCTTGTTGGCCTTGTTGTGCTAGACAGCCCATCTGCTTTCAGGGCCATGAGAAGCATCTCCCAAGCTCATTAGAAATCCATTTAACCCCTGCTGCCCATCTTGAACCCGTATAATGCATATGTCTATACCTATAAGCCAATTCCCAAAAAACAGGCCTTTAAATGCTATTTTAAGCCAACGTAAATGACTTTTTAGTGCCTGCTGTTCCGTTACAGTACTAAAGTAGTATAATGAATTGATAGGCAGGTAGAAATAAAGCCTTCAAGAAAGGAGGGGGTAGGATGTCTGGTTGATTTTATTCAAGATAGTTCTTATAAGCAAAGAGATTGGAGGCACCTATAAAAATTTGCAGAG
This sequence comes from Crocodylus porosus, assembly GCF_001723895.1. NCBI lineage: Eukaryota > Metazoa > Chordata > Crocodylia > Crocodylidae > Crocodylus > Crocodylus porosus. Next base: position 59,957,871 of record NW_017728951.1, read on the forward strand.
TAACAAAGGTAGATTATAGTAAAATGTCTTGATGATGGTGATGATGGCTTACAACCAGCAAGGCTAATGGTGGTTACTGGAACACAGACTTTGAATGGAAGAAAGACCATTATTCCAGGTGCCAGGGATCAGTTACATAGAAAACTGCCTGCTATAGTCTACCTCCTATAGCATGGTTAAATTTTCTGGGAATCTTGGGGCTTTGTGGCAGTGGTAGGTCTTGGTGAGGCATGATCCTGATGACATGATGAAAACCTGGAAGTTCACCTTGTAGGTATGTCAGAGATAGAGGGCTTGAAATCAAGTGCAAAGAGATTTTCTCTCTCTCAACATATTTCTGTATGTCAAGTTTATCCATGTGCTGAACAATTCTTTTTTTTTATTATTGTTTCTACTAGTTTTCCTGCAACAGAAGTTAGATTCACTGGTCTGTAGTTTCTTGTGTCCCCTCTAGAGCCTTTTTTAATGGGAGTCACATTGGCAATCTCCCAGTCCTCTGGTATCAAGGCTGTTTCCAATGATAGGTTGCATAGTACAGTTAGAAGTTCAGCAATTACCAATCTGACCTCCTCCAGGACACCAGGGTGAAAGCCATCAGGTCCTGGTGATTTGCTGCTGTTTAGTGTGTCTATTTCCTCTGCAACCTGATCTACTGAAACCTCAGTTTGTGCTGGTTCCACTAACTTGTCCCTGAAGAGGAGTGCATCTCATGACAGAATTTCCTTAACATCTTCCCTAGTGAAGATGGATGCAAAGAATGCATTTAGTTTCTTGGCAATGATGCTGTCATCCTTTAGGGCCCTTTTTACACTCTAATCATCCAAAGGCCCAACTGACTCCCTGGCAGGTCTTCAGCTTCTAATGTAGTAAAGAAAATGTTATTGTTATCTTTTTGTGTCTCTATCCTCTCTATTGATATACAAGGACAAGCAAACGCAATGGATGGCCAGGGCTAATGGGGCTTAGCTCCCTCCCCCGCTCCCCGCCCCAAACACGGGGCAGGAGTGACAGTATTCACCAGCAGCAGTGAGGAGTCAGGGCAAGCAGTGCCCCTCCAACTCCACAGTGGCGAGGAGTCTCAAGGTGGAGTGGCCCGCACCCTGCCCGTCAGCAGTGGTGAGGAGCAATGAGGATCCGTGCTTCCCAGGAGTGGCAAGGGGCAGAGCCCTACACTGTTCTCTGCCTTATAGTGAGAACTCTGAACCAAGTGAACTGTTAATAGTGGGTTGAAGTGGGCTACAGATTATTAATTGTTCTTAAATCTGTTTGTCATCCCATCTCACTTTCCCCCATTAATAAATGCTGCTATAGTTTGATATTATTTGTGAGTGGGCAAGTTTGTTCGCATTGGAGCACCGAGGCAGAAATTTTTTCCCCAGGTTTCTAGGTGGGGGCATAAGCCAAGATAACCAATTTTTGTAAAACCCCTAAGGGGAACTTGGCCATGGTTGCTGCCATCTGGTGCCCGGCAGGAGGGTTATATATGTATGTGGGAAGGTTATTTACCTGAAGACCTAGCAGCAATGTTGATTATGTCAAATCTTTTCCAAGATTTTATAAGTTTTTAAGAAGCTCTGTTGCTTCAAGTGCCAGAATGGAAGAAAGACAGGTGCCAGGGATCAGTTACATGGAATGCCTGCTACATGACTGTCTTCTTCTGGCAGCTTCTTAAATTCACCTTTGGATAATTCAACAGTGTGGTGCTCCGCTTTCTTCCCTTAAAATCATTGTTTGGCTCATTTCAACTCAAAACTGCGCCAAGGTTCTGGTGTTTTCATAGAACTGAGTGAGTGCACAATGATACACAGTTATAACTGTGGTAGTCATACTGCTACTTCAAACACCAGAGATAGGCAAGCCCAGAGGAGTTGCAGGCAGGGTGAAATTGTGGATGCTGAATGTGGATGCTGAAAGAGCAATATGGAGTTATATAACTTCTGAACCGGGCACAAGCACCAGAGGCACATAAAACAGAAGCAGAAAAGAATGGGTTCCCACTTTTTCAGCACCCAGGGCAGTGATGGTAGTACAATTATACTGGCCACTGGAGAGCCAGGGAAGTGGAGGCAGGGGTGAGGGTAGCCAGGAAGAGGGAGAGCAGTCTTTTCTCCCTAGGCTGTCCTCACTTGAGCAGATACTGCTGCTGCTTTAACATAATGGGCTGAGCTTCTGCCTCTGAGGGATAGGCCTCTGTACCAGGGCCGTCCCCCCACCCCAAGGCAAAGCCCTCCTAGGGAGAAAGGGACTGCATTCCACCCTCCTGCCCCTACCAGATACACTGCATGTTCTGTTCCTGCCCAGCTCCACCTGCCACTCCTTTGTGAGGGGAGAACACCACACCTGACAAGTGGTTGGCATGACATGTAGACAAGGCTTAAAAGATTTTAAAAGGTAAAGTAACCTCTTTTCTTTGAGCTTTTTAAGGTCCACAGAGAAGTGAGCTCAAAAAAGGAGATATCGTTTTCTCAATAAACTTGCAAAGGTAAAGAAAAGTGTGTCTGGTGTCACATACTAGATTAGGAGCATATCAGAAATACACCAAGAATGAAACCTCTGGGACCACTGAAATCATTTTAGGCCAGGATTTTTACCCAAAGCTTCACACGGATAAGGGTCAGAACTCTGAAGGACAAAGACATTGTATATGGAATAAACACAAGCAATTTTTATGTTAAAGTACCTGTAATGTGACTTATACCTGAACATACCCAGCTTATCTCAAATTAGTAGCACAGCTAAAGACTTTATATTAAAAGCTATGGTCAACTTCTAGACAAAGTCTGGACATGCAAGAGTTTAACATGCGCTATACTAATAGTGACCCAAATACTGAAATGGTTTGATTTACTAAGACCTCACAAAACCCTGAAGAAGTATTCTGAATCAAAAGAGGAAAATTAAGCAGTGTATTGGACATTAAACCAAAATTCACTGCATGCTTCTTTCAGCTGCTATGATAGCTATTTAGATGGAGATGGAGTACACAATCATCTTATGTAAACACCCCTCCAAATAGCCTAAACATTTCTGCACAATTCTCTTTTGCTATGAAAACACATTACCAACTCAATTCAGACTGCCTATCCTAAATATCCCTCCAGAGTCTCGGTTGTCACCAGTAGTATATAGGCTCTCCACCCTTCAATGCAAATGTGACCCGTGGGTGGGACCGGAAGTCCCACTCCTTAGCCCCGCCCCTTCCCCATGTATAGTGTGTGACATCACCACCCCCACC
>NW_017728951.1:59961116-59968192 GCF_001723895.1 Crocodylus porosus
GGTGGGGGTGGTGATGTCACACACTATACATGGGGAAGGGGCGGGGCTAAGGAGTGGGACTTCCGGTCCCACCCACGGGTCACATTTGCATTGAAGGGTGGAGAGCCTATATACTACTGGTGACAACCGAGACTCTGGAGGGATATTTAGGATAGGCAGTCTGAATTGAGTTGGTAATGTGTTTTCATAGCAAAAGAGAATTGTGCAGAAATGTTTAGGCTATTTGGAGGGGTGTTTACATAAGATGATTGTGTACTCCATCTCCATCTAAATAGCTATCATAGCAGCTGAAAGAAGCATGCAGTGAATTTTGGTTTAATGTCCAATACACTGCTTAATTTTCCTCTTTTGATTCAGAATACTTCTTCAGGGTTTTGTGAGGTCTTAGTAAATCAAACCATTTCAGTATTTGGGTCACTATTAGTATAGCGCATGTTAAACTCTTGCATGTCCAGACTTTGTCTAGAAGTTGACCATAGCTTTTAATATAAAGTCTTTAGCTGTGCTACTAATTTGAGATAAGCTGGGTATGTTCAGGTATAAGTCACATTACAGGTACTTTAACATAAAAATTGCTTGTGTTTATTCCATATACAATGTCTTTGTCCTTCAGAGTTCTGACCCTTATCCGTGTGAAGCTTTGGGTAAAAATCCTGGCCTAAAATGATTTCAGTGGTCCCAGAGGTTTCATTCTTGGTGTATTTCTGATATGCTCCTAATCTAGTATGTGACACCAGACACACTTTTCTTTACCTTTGCAAGTTTATTGAGAAAACGATATCTCCTTTTTTGAGCTCACTTCTCTGTGGACCTTAAAAAGCTCAAAGAAAAGAGGTTACTTTACCTTTTAAAATCTTTTAAGCCTTGTCTACATGTCATGCCAACCACTTGTCAGGTGTGGTGTTCTCCCCTCACAAAGGAGTGGCAGGTGGAGCTGGGCAGGAACAGAACATGCAGTGTATCTGGTAGGGGCAGGAGGGTGGAATGCAGTCCCTTTCTCCCTAGGAGGGCTTTGCCTTGGGGTGGGGGGACGGCCCTGGTACAGAGGCCTATCCCTCAGAGGCAGAAGCTCAGCCCATTATGTTAAAGCAGCAGCAGTATCTGCTCAAGTGAGGACAGCCTAGGGAGAAAAGACTGCTCTCCCTCTTCCTGGCTACCCTCACCCCTGCCTCCACTTCCCTGGCTCTCCAGTGGCCAGTATAATTGTACTACCATCACTGCCCTGGGTGCTGAAAAAGTGGGAACCCATTCTTTTCTGCTTCTGTTTTATGTGCCTCTGGTGCTTGTGCCCGGTTCAGAAGTTATATAACTCCATATTGCTCTTTCAGCATCCACATTCAGCATCCACAATTTCACCCTGCCTGCAACTCCTCTGGGCTTGCCTATCTCTGGTGTTTGAAGTAGCAGTATGACTACCACAGTTATAACTGTGTATCATTGTGCACTCACTCAGTTCTATGAAAACACCAGAACCTTGGCGCAGTTTTGAGTTGAAATGAGCCAAACAATGATTTTAAGGGAAGAAAGCGGAGCACCACACTGTTGAATTATCCAAAGGTGAATTTAAGAAGCTGCCAGAAGAAGACAGTCATGTAGCAGGCATTCCATGTAACTGATCCCTGGCACCTGTCTTTCTTCCATTCTGGCACTTGAAGCAACAGAGCTTCTTAAAAACTTATAAAATCTTGGAAAAGATTTGACATAATCAACATTGCTGCTAGGTCTTCAGGTAAATAACCTTCCCACATACATATATAACCCTCCTGCCGGGCACCAGATGGCAGCAACCATGGCCAAGTTCCCCTTAGGGGTTTTACAAAAATTGGTTATCTTGGCTTATGCCCCCACCTAGAAACCTGGGGAAAAAATTTCTGCCTCGGTGCTCCAATGCGAACAAACTTGCCCACTCACAAATAATATCAAACTATAGCAGCATTTATTAATGGGGGAAAGTGAGATGGGATGACAAACAGATTTAAGAACAATTAATAATCTGTAGCCCACTTCAACCCACTATTAACAGTTCACTTGGTTCAGAGTTCTCACTATAAGGCAGAGAACAGTGTAGGGCTCTGCCCCTTGCCACTCCTGGGAAGCACGGATCCTCATTGCTCCTCACCACTGCTGACGGGCAGGGTGCGGGCCACTCCACCTTGAGACTCCTCGCCACTGTGGAGTTGGAGGGGCACTGCTTGCCCTGACTCCTCACTGCTGCTGGTGAATACTGTCACTCCTGCCCCGTGTTTGGGGCGGGGAGCGGGGGAGGGAGCTAAGCCCCATTAGCCCTGGCCATCCATTGCGTTTGCTTGTCCTTGTATATCAATAGAGAGGATAGAGACACAAAAAGATAACAATAACATTTTCTTTACTACATTAGAAGCTGAAGACCTGCCAGGGAGTCAGTTGGGCCTTTGGATGATTAGAGTGTAAAAAGGGCCCTAAAGGATGACAGCATCATTGCCAAGAAACTAAATGCATTCTTTGCATCCATCTTCACTAGGGAAGATGTTAAGGAAATTCTGTCATGAGATGCACTCCTCTTCAGGGACAAGTTAGTGGAACCAGCACAAACTGAGGTTTCAGTAGATCAGGTTGCAGAGGAAATAGACACACTAAACAGCAGCAAATCACCAGGACCTGATGGCTTTCACCCTGGTGTCCTGGAGGAGGTCAGATTGGTAATTGCTGAACTTCTAACTGTACTATGCAACCTATCATTGGAAACAGCCTTGATACCAGAGGACTGGGAGATTGCCAATGTGACTCCCATTAAAAAAGGCTCTAGAGGGGACACAAGAAACTACAGACCAGTGAATCTAACTTCTGTTGCAGGAAAACTAGTAGAAACAATAATAAAAAAAAAGAATTGTTCAGCACATGGATAAACTTGACTTACTGGGGAGGAATCCACGTGGCATTGTCAAAGGGAAATTATGCCTCACCAACCTACTATAGTTTTTCGAGGGTGTCAGTAAGCAGGTGAATCATAGCAATCCAATTGGCATAGTATATTTGGACTTCCAAAAAGCTTTTAACAAGGTCCCCAATCAAATGCTCCTAAGAAAGTTAGGTAGTCATTGGATTATAGGGAACATCCATTTGTGGGTTAGAAATTGGCTCAAAATAGAAAGTGAAGAGTGAGTATAAAAGGTCAGTTTTCAGGATGGAAATAAGTAAACAGTAGGGTCCCCCAGGGATTTGTGTTGGGACCAGTGCTGTTTAAGATATTCATAAATTATCTGAAAAAGGGGGTGAATAGCAAGGTGACCAAATTTGTGGATGACAACATTATTCAAAGTGGTAAGGACCAAGGTGGACTGTCAGGAAATACAGAAAGATCTGGCATGACTGAGCAAACGGCTATTAAATGGCAGATGCAATTTTGTGTGTGTGTGTGTGTGTGTGTGTGTGTGTGTGTGTGTGTGTGATGCACCTGCTTGGGAACCCCATTATAAGAACAAGATGAGTGACAGCAGGAGGAAACCGTGTCCAAGAGGATGAAAGGCAGCCTCCCTTTAATATTTAAGATCCAGACATGGCGGGCGAGAATGAGGGTGCTCTGTAGCAAACATGGCACAGTAGGGGGCACTAGGGGAGATCACGGCCACCCCTAGGACCCCACTCCATGACAGAAGGTATCATCATGTCCCCTTATAAATCCATGGTGCATCCACACCATGCCCAGTTCTGATCCCCCCACTTCAAAAAGGATATAGAAGAACTAGCAAAAGTCCAAAGAAGGCCAACTTGGATGACTAGTGGTATGGAAGAACATCCATATGAGGAGATACTAAAGAGGCTAGACCAGGGGTGGGCAAAATATGGCCAGAAAATTAATATTTATCTGTCTTTAGTTCCTGTAAAAAATTACAGGAGCCAGGGGCAGTAGGACCCAGGGGAAGCCCTGGCAGGCTCCTGCAACAGCAGGGCCTGCCTGGCCCCGCCCCCCCAGCCAGAAGCCCCAGAAGGGGCTTCTGACCTGTGACCATGTGGCTTCACTGGCGCAAGAACCTCAGATAAGGTGGGGCAAGGGCAGGGGAGGACCTTGGGCAGGGAAGGAGCTGGTTCTAGGGAAAAGCAGCCCCTCCCCAGCCCCATGGCCTGCGCTCCCTGCTGCAGCCACTTACAGCCTGCGCAGGGCTGTCCTGAGCAGGCACAGGCAGCCCCATGTGGGCTGCAAGTGGCTGCAGTGCAGGGCGCTGACTACAGGTGAGCAGCTGCCAGCCTGGGCCCTGCACCAGCTCCAGGCTAGCCCGTCAGGGCTGTGCCTTGGTGGGAGCAGCTTCAGACTCCCTGTTTGCTGTGCCAGGCAGTGTTTGCTGCTGCTGCCCACCTGGAGCTTGTGCACTGAGCAGCACAGAAACAGCAGTGGCAAACACTGCCCAGCATGGCAAGCGGGGGGGTGGGTCACAGCTTTTGCTGCCATGGTGCAGCCCAGATGGGCGAGCCTGGAGCTGGCATGGGGCCCAGGCTGGCAGCAGGGTGGGTTACAAGCTGGTGCTGAGTGCAGGGAAAAGTGGCCCCTCCCCCACCCCATGGCTGGCACCCCGCACTGCAGCCACTCACAGCCTGAATGGGGCTTCCTGTGCCTGCTCAGGACAGCCACACATAGGCTGTAAGCAGCTGCAGCAGGGAGCAAGGGCCACAGGGTGGGGAAGGGGCTGTTTTTCCCCGTGCTCAGCACTAGCTCCTTCCCTGCCAGCGAGCAGGGGATCGGGGCTGCACACTGTCCCTGGTCTGTACCTCAGGGCTGGGGGGCACTGGGAGTGAGTAAGTGTGGGAGTCAGTGGGAGCATGGGGCCAGCACTGGTGGGACCCAGAGCAGGGCAGCAGGAATACAGGGTCCTGGCCATTTCAGGCTCTATGGAGTCAGACCAGCTCCCCCCTCTCCCTGCTGATGCAGCCCAGCCCGGCTCCACAGACCCCTGCTAGCCTGTGCCCTGCTCTGGGCCCCACCAGTGCTGGCTCTGAGACATTGGTCCCAAGACATTAGGACATTGGTCCCAAGATGGTGACCAGGGGTTGAGGCACCTATCAAGAGGCGGGACTACCCATTCAACCCTTGTAAGCTTGCCAAAACTAGGCAAGTGGCCCTCCACCTGAAATAATTGCCCGCCCCTGGGCTAGACCTATTTAGTTTAGAACAGAGATGCTTGAGGGGAGACATCATAAGGGTTTACAGAATGCTAAATGATGAAGAGAAAATAGAAAGGAATTTATTATTTACTGTCTCACAAGACCTATGGATCATAAAATGAAAGTAGTAGGTAGTAAGTTTAAAACTAGCAAAAGAAAGTTCTTTTTTACACAATGTATAATTAAAAGGTGGAACTACACTGCTCCTCATCACTCTTCACCACTTCTAAATCTTTAAAATGTTATTTTGGGAGGTTGAGGTGACACATGGATGACAAAAAAATGACATCCCAAGTGCCCCTTGAGACTTTACTGATCAGCTGAACAGTACTTGCTATGCAGCTCTCATAGGTGAGTTCTAATGGCAGCTTTTCTGACACTGATAAGAGTTTAATTTGTCTGTTGCTTTGAAGTAGACCCTGGGTGTCTTTACACAAGATGTTTACTATGCAGTTGACTTATTAACAGTGCATTAAATGTCCAGACATTTACACATGCGCTCCTAGTCTAAAACTAACAAACTCCTCAGCAGAGTAGTACTTGTGAATACAACTATTACTTTGCTGTGGAGGTTTTTGTGCACAACCATACCCATGTAGACACTGCCTTGGCTGGTTGAGGTACAAGGTGCTTCAGCACAGGGCTAGCTGTCAGGCAGCCCCTACGCTGAAACACCTTGCACCCCAGCCAGCTGTTCCACAACATAGGGAGCCTGCAGGATAAATAAAGTCACGCCCCTTTCCTGAGGGGAGGTGGAAAAGAGCTCTCCCAGACCTGATTGAAGACTGTAAACTGTCAGGTCCAGAAGACTTCAGGGGCGGAGCCCTGGAGCGTATAAAAGGAGCTGCACAAGGGGTAGATGCAGCAAGGGACTCAAGAAGAGTGGAGCCAAGAAAGCTGGGGGGCTCTCCCTCAGCAGGCAATAGGCAGGCAATATCCAAGGCTTTTGAAGCTGCCACTGAAGAAGCAGCCTTGGGAGCAATGCGAGACTGCTTGGGCTGTTAAAGATACACAGAGACCCAGCCCTGCGAGTGGTGTGAGACTGCTCAGGCCCATCACGGTGCACAATTTGGTGCATGGAGCCCAGGCTTTGGGAAGCAACTTGAGCCTACAACCCCAGCAGGGCCTTGGGACCCACAGTGAGGTGGCTCAGGTCTCATCTCCCAGCAAGCGGCCAGGTCCTACAGAGCACAGGGTGGTGCACGGGCCCGAGTCTTGGGAGCCAGGGAGCAGCGGAGGCTGCTTGGGTTAGCCACCTGGCATGAGGACAGCTGGTCAGAGCCTGGAGGACCCAGCCTGTGCTAAAAGAGCCCTCAGTGCCAAGCCAGGGCACGGGGAAATGGTAGTGCTGCAGCGTGAGGCTCAGCACCCAGGAGCCAGCTGCAGTAGTGCAGCAGCTGAGAGGAGCTGAGCCCTTGGTGCCCAGAGTGGGGCACAGGGTGGAGAGGAGCCCAGTGGTGCAAGAGGCCTGGAGAGGTGCTCCAGCAGAGGACACCCCATTGAGCTGTGCCCTGACCACCTCCACCTGAGGGACCGTGAGTCATTGGGCCCATGGGTCCCACAGGGGAAAGACATTTGAGCCAGGGAAAACCCAGAGAAGGGGCTGAGTGAGCATCCCCCTTCCCCCTGCCTAGTCAAGGCCCTAAGGGGAGGGGCCCCTGGTGCTTCCTGGACACCACCCCCTCCAAGGGACCCCATTAGAAGGAGGACTACCTCTTGCCATGGGTCAGGGACTATATTAAGGAAATAGATGTTATTAAGATTGTTCATGTTTGCACCTTGTATTTTACAATTGAAATGTTGTATTGTGATGTTATAAATAGTGTTATTTATGGTTTGACCTTGGTTATTGGTTAATGTTCACTGTGTAAATATATGTATATGATATTTAGTTTTATGTTTATGTATATTATAACTCAATAAATTGTATATAGTTAAGA
>NW_017728951.1:59968292-59992198 GCF_001723895.1 Crocodylus porosus
GCCTACCCATCCCATCCTATTGAGACTAGTGTACACCCTTGGGTGTACCCAGGTTACATATACTCATTTGCGTGAAATGGTGAAGTATGTGCGTCCAGTCATTTTCACACATGCAAGTTATGCAGCCCATCTTTTCACACCATGCATTTATTTCAATATTTCCAATTCCAGCAGCCTCAGGGACAGCACGGTATCAGTTTTCTTGAAATCCTCCTAACCATTTTAGATTCCTCAGACTGCAGCAAATGTGGTTTCTGCAGTTGCCAGTTTCCTCATGGTAATATCAGCATACCTCTGGATTGGGCTTCTTATATGATGTTGTGTTGCTCAAGTGTTGAGGCCAGTTCCTTATACCTTAAACAGTTCCTTACAGTTCCACCTCAGCATAGTCTAACACGTTAGCATGTGTTCCTGTCTCAGAAGCCTGTGTAGGAGTTCTCTGCCAATAAAATTTTATTATGAGCTGTACCTTTCAGTTCTCATAATTAGAGAAAGTAGGCTTGATGTCTTCAGCCACAATATGCTGGTTACTGCCAGGAAGTGTTTTGTGGAATTAGCCTATTTCCCTTCAAATTCCTGAATGTAAGAGACAAGTTGCCTTGCAGGACATTGTGAATGAATGCGTAGGGTGATGCAGGCAGCTGTGCCTTTATGTATACTCCCACACAGCTATATGGCTTGTCATACAGACCCATTGCTCCATTAGGGAGCATGACAACAGCACAGTTACCTAGATGATGTGGTCCTAGACTATCCTATGATAAAATGCACAGGCTTAATTATTTATTTTTCAAAAGCATACAGATCTTTTAAAGGCAAGATTTAAAGTGACAGAAGTTTCACAGACATCCAGGACATAAGGAGATTTGTTTTGTCTAATAGGCAACATATAATGGCACAACCTGGAGTCTAGAAAGTGTATCCATCTCAATCTGGATTTTCCTGTCTATAGTGGACTTGATGCAAAGATGTCCTGAAAATAAGAGAGCTATTGTTAGAAAGGAGACTGGATGACTGAAGACATCAAATGAGTTAGTGGTCACTTCCTATACAATGCTGTAAAATAAAGCAACCTTTGTTGTCTATACATGAGCTGTATTCTGTGGCTCTCCCTACCCCAAGCTCTCATGGCTATCTTTACCATAGGATGTAATATTCTGTTATTTCATTTGTAGTAATTAAGAACAAGATGTTAACTTTTCTAGAAATGTTTGGTTTTAAGCAAAGAGATTTATTAATTAGTATTTGTATGAAGTACTCCATGGGTCTGAAGACTTTAAAAATATATTAATTGACTCCTCCCTGCCCCATCCGTGCAGTAGCATCTGGATAAACTTTCCAAACTTGAGATTTTTCTAAATAAATTAGATAAAGCCTTACCTACTGCTGTGAGTGTTATGCCATACACCATTAAAAAAAAGCAAACTAGCCTTCCATTAATAACTGCTGTCTGACAGAACAGAAACAGTTCAAACAATAAACTCCCTACTTTCTTGTATGTCACAGTCAATAACAAAAGCCTGAGAAAACAGATAAACTGTGTATACTCTGAAGACCAAAGCATTTAAGCTATTCAGGCAGGAACATAAAGAAAAACAACTAATTACATAGCCAGGGATCCCTTATAATTAATATTTTTCTGTATTACTGCACCACCTTGAGGCCTGCTGAACTGAGATGAGGGCTGCATTGTGCTAGGTGCTGTACAAACACAAAGAACAAAAACATTCCTTCCTTAGGGAGCTTCAAAAGGATAAGACAGTTGGGAACCACAGGCACAGAGAATATCTTGTGCAGGGTTTATGAGCAACTCAGAGGATCAGGAATAGAATCCAGGGCCTTGTTTGTGAGAACTCTGTGTCTTGGCAACTAATAATACACACTAATTACAACAGGAGCCAAATCACTCTGAGACAGTCAGATAAATATACCCCTTGGTTATTATTCTCTATTTACAAAATATTTGAATGCTTTAGACCAAGGGTTGCCAACTTTTGGCCTGTGGGACACATCCTGCCTATAGAGCCATGTTATCTGGCTTGCAAGACTCCCCACTGCTCCAGAAATTTGCCAGTGGGGAGCTGTGGCAATTAATCCAACCGCCGCACTCTGGTGGGCAAATTTCTAAGTCCTGATAACAGATCACAGGGCCAGGACCAAGGGGCCCGTTCCAGCCTGTGCAGGATCAGGAGTGATGGGCCCAATTTAGCACTCTGAACTGGGGCCTGATCAAGAACTTGGAGTTAGGGCCATGCAACAGATTGTGCCCACATAACCCTACTGCCACCTCCCCCCCATGCCAAATTGTACCTATGGACTGATTCCAGGCACTGGTTTAAACAGGTGGTTCTCAGTCTTGTTAGACTTAAGGCACCCCTCACCCTAGTTGAGAATCACTGCTTCAAACCATAGTCTCACAGATACAATTAATTTAAATCTGTTTTATGTTTACCTTTATTATTTTAGAAAAATGCTAGTTTTGTTTTATTGATTTCCAGAATTTGTTTAGAAGAACTGATAAAAACCAAGTTCTCCATTCACCAATGAAATGGCATTATGTTCATTCTTGTTTTCTAGGACAGTACTAGCTTCTCTGCTCTCAAGCAGATGCCTTACATGATTCATCATTATGAGTAGTATTTAACTGTGGCATCCTTTTTTCCAGCTGGTAAGAAGGTACCCTAGTGCTTTTATTATGGGAAGAAAAAATAGAAAAGTTAAGGAAAAGCATGGCAGTGGTAGAATAATTCAGTGTTAATAACATGCTTCCTGTGTATCTGAGCAGGTTGTCAGTAAAAACATACAAACAAAGGCCCTTTCTTTCAGAATTAATTTTACTGCTTCCAGAACAGCAGGTAGACATATCTGAAGGATTCACAAATGCATCTACACTAGAATGCATTTACCTTCAAATAAATTGTTAAATCACCTTGTGCCTTGTTCATGTTAATCATTGTAATCAAGACCAGAGATATCTTAAGTCTCTAGGAAAGGAAGGCTGAGTCTGGAAGCAGGAAGAGTGTAATACTGAACTTCTAGCAAAGACTCTTTCTGCTTCCCAACACAGATGCACTGCCTAAACAAATTGTTGCATTATGAGGCTCTTAGGACTGTAAAGATGTATTGGGTACTTCTGCTGAAAATCCTGTGTGGTATATTATTGTTTTTAAACCATACATCAGTAAAAAATATATCAATCACTAAAAAAACTGGGACTTCTGAGTTTAGATTAATAATTGGAAAACAGGATTTATGTCTGTGGGCAATTTCTGAATTTGGAATTCAGATATAAAGTTCTAATAAACAATTTCTGCTTATACCAGATATTTCAAATAGTTTTAAAATACTTAATAATTCCTCACTGCCATCTCTAAATCTATGCAGTTTTGGCATTGTACATCAATATACCCTCCCAGGCCCTCAAGATTTTTAGAGCTTTTTTTTTCTTTAATTGTGTATTTGTGACTGGCAAACTTCTGGATCATCCTTATCAATTTTAGAACAGGGAATCCTGGGGTCCTTTTTCAGTTAGCCTCATAAGTCACTTGGAGCCTGTCTCCTGCACCTAACATATTTCCCAACCTGTCCTCCTACTTCCTGCATCAGAACAAACAGTGTTCTGAAAACATAGCCTTCAGTGCAAGCTTATTTTGGCTTAGCTCAGTTGCAGACATTGAAAGCTCTGTTCAGGTTTCTGGGCAAAGGTTAACTCTGTCCAGTTGGGTGGACCATAGTATTCTGAAGCAGACTGCTGGCCTGGATTAGTTTAGTATCTCCCCTCACACAGAGATATTTTTCTCCTCTGTAGGGCTTTGTACTGCTGCACATTGATGAGCATTCCTCATACAATCAATAGCAATAGTAAAGTCCTTAATGGGCTTCCTGGAGTCTCTGGCACTTTTCCCTTTTGAAGGAAGAAAACAGTGAATGCATTAGGGGTTGGTTTGGAGGCTTTATTTGTTTGTTCATTTTACCAGATTTTATTCAATATTCTGTGGGAGGTGTTTCAGGGTAGAAGGGCTGTCAGTCTTGTGAACCTTGTAGAATGCACTTTCAAAGAGGAATGTTTTTTGCTTCACTATATCAAGCTGGTCAGACTCTGGGATTCACCTTTTCTTTCTTCGAAGCTTCTCTCAGAGCAGAATCCCCTTTGACAGAGAATGCTAACATGATTTGTCCCAGTAGGGCGTGACTGTCACAGTGGTTCACAGACTGAAATTTGGCTTCTAATACTGCCAGGGCTTGGCTCATGAATTATTTTGAAAAGCAGGACCAAAGCTTTAAACTGCCAATTTAATTGAAAAGGCATCTGATGGGCTTCTAGAAGTTTGCACCCTGGAGAGGCCAGGCAGCTGCATTGCATACCAGTGGGAACTAGTGCGTCCTTTGCATGGTCTGTTTTTTATACAAGGAATTACAGGAATCCAGCCTGGAGCAGAAAAATGCTGATAAATTGTGTCATCCCATTCAATTTACATATATTAATGCTATTAGTTATCATTAAATAATCCTTCATCATTTAGCCTTTTCTTAGTGTCACTTAACACATATTTTTAGCATTTTCCAGTGATTTGAGGTTAAAACATATTGGGCAGAAGAAAGCATGCAGAGTTGTCTTTATCTGCAACCAACCCAAAACCTTCTGTGTACTTTTTGCTTATACAATACAGTTCATCCTTGATTATAAACTGAGATTTCACAAGATGACCTTGGTGCTTATGATTAATCCTTCTTATGGAGGAAAATTACACACATGACAAATTGCTTGAGAGATGTGCAATCCCATCTGATTGGAATGAGCTGTGCTAGTCATGCTTTTCCTAAGATATTCCGGGCCTCCAAAACAAGTCACAGTCTCAAACTTAACAATTTGTTTCAACAACAACAAACAGATTGCCCTTAAAAGCATGCAGTGCTTTTTATTTGAGAGAGAATGATTCCTCATATTCTATTACCTGTCTTGTAAAATGTAGCCTCACCCAAGTCTCTAAAGGTGTATTCTCCAGGGTGCTCCTAAAGTGACTGCTGAGAAGCATGCCCTGTCCAGCTGCTCATGGTCTATGCCTGAAATATCCAGAAATGAGGCAGTGGAAGGCACTCCCTGTCACCACTCAAGCATGTTGGAAACAAATCTGTACCAGGGAATAGGTGGCTTTATCACCTCATTTCTGGGTGTGTTCAGGAGCACCAGGGAAGTGACATAAATATGCCCCAAGACTTTCATGCTAAAATCAAAAGGCACTTTTACACATGCTCCAGGGGTGAGAGATGGGCTGAATGGCTCTCAGAGCCATTCTAATTAAAGTTTCATAGCGTATCATGTATCGACATCCCCACACTTCAAAATGGCGATGGGGGTATTTGAACTAAAGTTCGCTTGACAAGCTTCAGTTAAAGCACCTCCACCACCATTTTGAAGTGCAGGGATGCTAATACATGAGATGAGGAGGTTGGGTGGAATGCAATAGTTACCATGCTCCAGCAGACTCGATTAATCCAGTCTGCTCCAATGTACTGTAATTACAGCATGTCAGAGCAGCCTCTGTGCTCATGTACAGGCACCCTATGACTCCTTTCTGTCTTCTATAAATAGGGTATATTGAGAGTGCAGTCTCAGCAGCGTTGCTGCAGAGTTCAAACAGTACTGCTGCCCAGAAGGCATCCTGAAAAGGCTGCCATGACTTAAACAGAGAATCAGGGACCCCTGGAGCAGACTATGATGGTTTAACTGCACCTAAGTCTCCCTTTCCCCACACACTACTTGTGGGCTGTGAATTCCTAAGGCACTCAGAAAGCATAACTAGAGTTGGAATGTCACCAGTTGGAAAATTATATATTTTTCGAAACATGGTATCAAACCATAAATAGGAAATATTTTCTCCTTGCTTCAAAACTTCTCTGTTCAGAAATGGTGTGCTCAGCTTGCTAGTTAATAATTATATTTATTATTTGTATTACCAAGGTACATGAGAAATGGACTGGGACCCCATGGACATAGCAGTTTAAGAGCACCAAAGGCTCTTGATCCAGCTTGCCATTGTAGAGTCACGTACATCATTAACATTACAGCACTTCTAAATGTTATGTTGCAAGACTCAAATACTGACTACAAAATGCTGATTATAAATTATTCTCCTCATCATAGACATGACATATATCTAACATTAGGCTACAGCATGGCCAGCAATATTTTTGAGCAGAGTGCCAAAAACACCCATAACCTTGACTTATAAAATGTCAGCATGCTAGGGGCAGATGGCAAGGGAGCTGCAACAGTCCCGATCTTTGTTCTAGCGGTGCAGCCCCAGCTCCTTCCCTGCCATCTACCTCAAGGCATGTGCGCCAAGAAAAATGCCCTTGCATGCCATGTTGTGACAGCCATGGCGGAGGTTGCCTACCAGTAGGCTACAGGATTAGTGTTTTGGGGGATCATTTATATGATTTAAAACCTGACTTTGAAAAATATATCATGAAAAAATTTTATTCTGTGTTCTTATCCAAGGCCCGTTACCATAGTATCATTAGTGTCTACAGCATTAAGAACTAGAAGTGGATGTCACCTATAGTTTCATAGATTTCATAGACATTAGGGCTGGAAGGGACCTCGGAAGATCATTGAGTCCAGTCCACTGCGCAAAGGGCAGGAAGTCAGCTGGGGTCATAGGATCCCAGCAAGATAAGCATCCAATTTACTCTTGAAGGGTTCAATGTAGGTGCTTGAACCACCTCTGATGGCAGGCTGTTCCAGACCTTGGGGGCTCGGACAGCAAAGAAATTCTTCCTTATGTCAAGCCTGAAACGTTCTTGCAGTAGTTTATAACTGTTTGACCTCGTCAACCCTTGGGGCGCTCTGGTGAATAAACGTTCCCCTGGATACTGGTGGTCACCCCTAATAAACTTACAGGTGGCCATCAGATCACCCCTGATCTTGCACTTTTCCAGGCTGAAGAGCCCCATGGCTCTCAGCCTGTTGTTGTAAAGTCTGTTTTCCTGACCTCTTATCATATGCATGGCTCTTCTCTGGACTCTCTCAAGCTTCTCCATGTACTTTTTGAATTCTGGAGCCCAAAACTAGATGCAGTACTCCAGTTGCAGCCTCACCAAAGCCGAGTACAAGGGGAGAATGACATCTCAGGATTTGCTTGAGAAGCATCTATGGATGCAAGCCAGCATTCTGGTCGTTTTTCTAGCCGCAGCATCGCATTGCAGGCTCATGTTCATCTAGTGGTCAATGATGATGCCCAAGTCTCTTTCTTCTGTAATACTAGCCAGTGTAGCACTGCTGAACCTATAAGGATGCTGTAGGTTTTTCCTCCCAAGGTGAAAAACCTTGCATTTTTCAGTGTTAAACACCATCAGGTTCTCGTCCGACCATTTGCTGAGCCTGTCCAGGTCACCCTGAATCACCTGCCTGTCTTCTGGTGTGGATGCTTTGCCCCAAAGTTTGGTGTCATCTGCAACTTGGCCAGTCCAATCATTAATGAAGATGTTGAACAATATGGGTCCAAGGACAGAGCCTTGGGGGACCCCACTGGTCATAGGGCACCGTGACAATTGACTTCCCTCAATTACTACCCTTTGGGTCCAACCACAGAGCCAATTTCACAGCCAGCAGATCGTGGTGGACCCAAGGCCACAATTGGCCAGTTTCACCAAGAGGTGATCATGGGATACCAGATTGAAGGCTTTTTTGAAGTCAAGATATATGACATCAATGTCTTCTCCCTTGTTCAGGTGATAGGTCACCTGGTCATAAAAGGAAATGAGATTGGTCAAGCAAGACCTATCCACAACAAACTCTTGCTGGCTATCCCTCAGGATGTTGGTGTTGGCCAGTCCATTAAGGATGGCCAATTTAATAAACTTTTCTAAGATCTTCCCTAGATAGAAGTCAGGTTGATAGGCCTATAATTTGCCGGATCCACTTTCCTCCCTTTCTTGCAGATAGGCACCACACTGGCCTTCTTCAGTCTTCAGGCACTACACCAGAGTGCTAGGAGGTCTCAAAGGTCCGTGCCGGAGGCCGGGCTATGATGCTCGCCAGCTCCTTCAGTACCCTGGGATGTAGATTGTCAGGGACAGCTTACTTGAAGGTATCCAACCTCTCAAGGTGTTCCTTTACGAGGTTAGCATTGATGGAGGGCAGGGGATCTCCCTCACCTGGACCTCCCTGTCCCATAGTGGGCATGGGTGTCCCATGGAACTGATGAAAGACCGATGCAAAGTATCCATTTAATAGGTTGGCTTTTTCCTGGGTGTCGGTTGTCAGTTGCCCCATCTGGTTCAGCAGGGTTCCAGTGTTGCCCTTGCTTTTCCTCTGGCTCCCCACATATCTGAAAAAGGACTTTTTATTGTCCTTGATGCTCGAAGCTAGTTGGAGTTCAGTTGCAGCCTTGCCTTTTCTGGTTTGCTCCCTGCAGGACCAGACCAGTGCAGAATAGTCCTCCTTAGAGGTGAATCCCATCCTCCATCCTTTGTAAGCCTTTCTTTTTATCCTCAGGAGGTCTTCTAGATCCCTGGAGAGCCAGGGGGCTGCTGTGCCCTCCTGCTGCCTTTCCTCTGAGATGAAATCGAATTACCTTGTGCATTGAGGATTGCTCCCTTGAGGAGCAGCCACTCTTCCTGGACTCCCCTCCCCCTGTAGTCATGGTCCCTTAGGGCCTCACTGATAAGCATCCTGAGCTTGTCAAAGTCAGCTTTCCTGAAGTCAAGACTTCAGTGTTGCTGACTGATAGTTCTTGCTATCTTCCTATGCACAGGGAAAAAGACTACGGATGACTTTTTTGTTAAGCATGGTGTGGTCAGGCCAAATGTGCCTCATGCTTTAGAAGGAAAAAAAGTGACCTTTGAAGCATTCATGCTGCCTGTGAGCAATCTCTGTTTCTCTTGTGAATGAACTTTACCTTTGCTGTAACAAGTTCCTGTGTTCCAGAAAAGAAGTGTGTTTGACCCCAGTCCTAATGTTGGTGCTTTAGACCATCTTTCTATCCTGGGATAGGCCATTATTACATAAATATGAATAAATTTAACGTGCAGAAAGCAGCTGAACATACCACTTTATAGTAATATATTAAAGCAGTCAACATATTATGCAAAATATACTGTAATGCTTGTTACACACAGGTCAAAAACAGACATGCATGTAATAAACAATAGGGCTGTGTGAAAATTCACCACCAGTTTTGTTTCAACGCTGTTTTGACTCATTTCAAGGTCAAAACAGCAAAATCAAAATGAAACAGATATCATTGAAACAGCCTCAAAACAAAATGAGGCAAGTCAAAATGTTCGCCATTTCAATGATGTTTCAACGTTTTGCCCATAAGCTATAATAGGGAAGGTTGAAACAGCCTATAACTTTGTAATTTCTGGCCTGATTTAGATGAGCCTTGCAGGAATGGTAGCTCCTCCTAAGGGCATGAAGCCTACCAAGTTTCAAGGAGATAGGTGCAGGGAGTTTGGGCACACGGCACCCCAAAGTCTTGAAATCAAAACTAATGTTACATGCACGTGTTAAGCCACAATGGGGTCAAAACTT
This sequence comes from Crocodylus porosus, assembly GCF_001723895.1. Lineage (NCBI taxonomy): Eukaryota > Metazoa > Chordata > Crocodylia > Crocodylidae > Crocodylus > Crocodylus porosus. The sequence continues at coordinate 59,977,831 of NW_017728951.1, forward strand.
TGGCTTAGCTCAGGTATGCTAGCCCATGCTGAGGCCACAAAATCTGTCAAGTTTCAATGAGATAGGCACAGGGGTTTGGGGGAAACTGTACCTCAAGCTGTGGACAAGCAAAACTTACGACATGGGTGACACTGTGTGTATGTTAAGGCACAGCAGGGTGAAAGCTGCCGGCCTTCTAGCCCATGCTGAGGCCACAAAGCCTGCCAGCTGTCAAGGAGATAGGTGCAGGGGGGTTCTGGGGCTCTGCACCCTTCGCTGCAGACAGGTAAAACTCATGACATGGGTGCTTGTGTGACTGACAGTGTTTGTCTTGGGGCAGAGCAGGATGAAAACTGCAGTCCTGCTAGGCCCTGCTGTGGCCATGATGTTGGCTACAAAGGACAAACTCACAGGATCATCATTAAATTCTAGTTTATTAGATGGATGCAAAAGTTAGATCATAAACCTTGGGGCTGATCCCTTCAAACACACACACAGAGTAACTAGCTATGAATACTTAGCACCAGTGTCAAGATATACCTATCCCCAAATGCTAGAGTCCACCGTTGATGGCCAATCAAGGCTTCTTTCAATGCGATGTTGCTTCAAAAGGGGGTCACCAGCTGGTCCTTCTGGCTGGACAGGCAGGGTGCTGGTCAGGTCAAAGAGGACACCATTGGGGGTCATTCTTCACTGCCTTTTATCCCTCTCTGGCAGACTTTGGTAACTCCCCAATTCCTGGGCTTACCCAATCCAGATGTCGTTGACTTCATGGGAAGTCCCCCTTGGTGGCTGCTGGATGGCAACTGTCAGCCACAGGGGTCACGGCCACAAGTATGTGTGGTCTTGGGAGTCCATTGATGAATTCACTGCCATGATGAATACAGCTCTAGGAGTGGTTGGTCAGGGGTATTTTAGCCCCAAGAGTCGGTCTTCAGCATTCATTAGTTCAAACTGGAGCTTCTGTACTTTTAACAATGAAGTTTCAAGGAGTTACCAGCTATGTATTGATTCTTTCCTCTCATTAGTCTGTGGTTTCATAGGTGTTAATCCTTGCTCATTAACTTGTTATCCTATCTAGCTACTGTGTTATGCAATCATGATTCACTCAGGGACTAGTTAAATACAGGGAGGCAGTTCAATTCCCGCCCTTGTTAACATTGTTATATGGTACAACTTACTTTTAAACGTAAAATACATTTTACAAAGTTAAGGTATACTTGTAATAAAAATGTATTTTTTGGTGCTTTTCTGGGTGTAAAATAGTATTCTGCATTGGTATGTCTCCTCCTCATTGTGTTTGGTCTATTTGTTGTATGTGACCTGGCATTTCACCCTCTTATATTTTTTTCTTTTTAACTTTGTAACAATGGTAGACTCAGCAAGGGCTACCATTCCTGCAAGTTGCATCCATATCAGGCCAGATGTGACAAAGTTATAGGCTGTTTTGACCTTCCCCATTATATCCTTGGGTGAAATGTCAAAACAGGTTTGCTGTTTCAACCCTGTTTGGACAGAGCAGAATGGAACAGCTGTTTCAAATCAAAACAAAATTCAAAGCGGAATGCTGTTCCGTTAAAACAGCAAAATGCTGGCTGAAACCGAACGCTGCCATTTCATGCAGCCCTAATTAACAGCAGTGGTTTCTACATCTAAACTATGACTTCTCTGTTCATCCTAGTAGCTGTAAACTACAGCAACAGGGTAATCATTTTGCATCTTTAGCATGATCTATGTGGCACAACTTAACTTCCTCTTAACTTAATGAGAAAATACAGTGAACTCTTGGATAAAATCAACCCTTCCACTAGGTGGAACTAGAGTTGTGGGTGGGGAGCACATTTACAGCTCTTGCCTTCTTATTTCACTAAAAATCTGAATTTTAGAGTAGATATTGACCTAAATATTATGATGACATTGTGCCTGTAACCATTTTTCAGGGATGACCTTGCAGTTTCTTACTTGCTAGCTATTTACTGTCCAATCTCATTAAATCCATGCATTACAATTCAGTGACCTTTGAATGAATGGATTAATTCAGTGTTATTTTATCACTTTCTTTCTGCACTGTGCAGCTGTGCAGTCTAAAGTTATCTTGTTTTCTCATTTGTAAGTGGCGTAGAGGAAACTCTGTAGAGATCATGCAGTATGCTGAACATGAAAACCTGTACTGAACTAGAACAATTGCAATAACAGCAATTAAAGCTGCAGCATGGGCAAAACTACAAGGGAAAAGGACATTAGTTTTGCATATTCCCCTTTTGCCTTTTCAGTTAAGTATCTCTATGAAACTTCTAAAAGGATGCAGAGCATCCAGACAGCTCTATTGATTTGTAAGGCTCATGCTCATTTTTAAGGCTACATCCTCCTGAAGTGGGCCTTCTGGCAGAGAAGGGTAAGCAGCTGCTTTTCCACACAAAACAGAGGAAGCTGGTAGTAAGAGGAAGCTGGATTTGTGCTCTTGTTGGCTTTAAAAAAAAAAAGCATCGGGTCCCTAATTCTTCACAAACTAGAATTGTAAAGGAAAGGAGAATTGGGGAGCCTGTTCCAGAAGGTTCTACCACACTCAACTCTGTAAGCAGATGCTGGATATATGTACTGCACCTTAATGAACATCTTATGAGCACTTCATTTTAGACAGTATTTCCAAAAGCATTCTCTGACTTCTGAATGCCTTCTTTTGGGTTCCTGGCTTTGACAAACATCTAGTTTGATTTCTAGGACAGATAAGTGTTCACAACTCTAATCAAAGTCAGTAAGAGCTGTGTGAAGTCATTGGGCCTCTGAAAACTAGACCCTCTGTTTCTAATACTGAAGGCCTTTTTTGAAAATATTGGTTTGTGAAAGTTTCATTAAAAAAATCACTGCAGAATAACAAATGAAAGACCATGCTATCCAACCTACCAGCATGACATATTAATCTCTTTTTTGTTTGTTTGTTTCAACTGCCTGGTAAGTCAGAGAGGACTCTGTAACAATTCTCTGTTGCTTCTTAACACAGTTCTTTGGATCCTACAACACATTTTTTTCAATAACACCTTGAAAATAGCACTAACCCTAACTCAAAAGCATTCAAGGTTATCTGCAAAGATTGGTGCCTCTGGGCTATGGTTTTATGTGGAAGTGTGCCTTTAACACATAGAAGTCATAGGAACTGGTGGTTATATGTGTTGCAAATATCTCTGTTAGACTGCTTGCCTCTGACTAATCTCTGAAAAGCATACGGTACCAGGAGGAATGGAGAAGTCAAGCGCTACCAGAGATGAAGCCTGAAAGAAATAAGAAGGACAAATGGAAAAGATTTAAACAGTCAGTTTCTTTGTATTAGCTAGCAACAGATGCTAGCAAAAAAGGAAGATGCTTAGAAGGTATATTCTGTTCCTGAGTATTAGCTATTTCTGAAGCACATAATATTTTAAATGATTTTCAGTTCATTCAGGCAAAGAAGGCTAACTATAATCGTACTCCAGACATTTGAGGAGTACTGCACTCCACTTAAGACTGAAACAGAAAAAGGAACCAAAAAAAGATGAACACACAGGAGAGGTTGTTACTGTTTTAAGGCTGAAGAGTCAATATATTTACCAGCTCTGTAGTAAGAGGCTAGGTTGTGACTAGGATCTGAAACAAAACACTCAGGGTACATGCATGGCATTGACACAAATGACATTTTTTCACACAGTTGGCTCCCTGAAGAGATCTACAGTCATGCCTTTACAGAAGAGCATGGCTGCAGAGAGATTTGAAAGAGCCTAGTCCTGCAAAAATCTGAACTCTCATTATATGAGGGTTCAGATGAAGGTGCTGCAAAACAGAGTGCCTTCATTAACTTATGTCACTGCACCCTCAGAACAGAGCTGGGTTCACACAGCCCAGCTCCGCTCCTGATGCTGTCTTCAGAATGGGAGTGGGGGAAAGGAACAGAGGGAATTTCATCTGGGGGTGGCTCAGCCTGTGCTGGAGCATGGGACAGGTGGATTAGAGTCCCCCCTCCCCCGAGGTGGCAGAGGGCTCCAATCCACCTGTAGCAAAACCCCCGGTTTTTCTTTTTTTTTTTCCTTTGAAATATGACATCCCCTTTCCCCATCATTTCTGCCTTTTCCTCTCCCCTCCTCTGTTCCCTATGGGTATATATATAAGTTAAGTTGAAACCTTGTGTACATAAGTCCCCTTTTATAGTAATCATGAGCTATTGTAATAGTGTTTCGCTGTGTGTGTTGGATTACTGTAATGTATTACACCATAGTTATTGTGTCTTAAGTGTCTCTGTGTTAACATTGTATGATTTAGGCCTGCAATGTGGGTTGGCATGAATGATGTCAAATATCCATTTTGTGTGTCAGGTTCCCATCTTGTTCCCATCTTGTCCCCATGCCCTGTTGTAAGTATGTTGCAATTATGAAGTCTGTAACCTCTCCCATGTAAACTGGTTTTTCTTGAATGCCTGTAACAAAAGAATGAATGGATGAGTGAAACACAATAATAGCAGGACCCCGCTACTAAATCACCCCGCCATCAAAACCAATGCCTGGACCAATGACCCAGCCAGTGGAACCTCCCTCAGCATTCAAGAAACAAAAGTTGAGGCAACCCACTATTGTGCCAAGGCTGCATATGCTCAGTATGAACATCTGGAACCCTCTGGAGCAGGGCTGACCTTGCCTGGACATGCCCTCCCCATAGGAGATCGTAGATAGCCTGGCCCATAAAAAGGGGTAGTGAAGACTGACTTTCCTCTCCATCTGGACCAGAACCATGCCACACCACCTATCCACCCAGAGGCCCTCCTGGCAACCCCGCTCTGGGCAACACCTTGCCGGAGAAGACCACAACTGACCATTGAGGATCAACTTACAGCCCAGGATAGGTAGCTATCACCCACCTTCCTTCCCCAAGCAAAGGAGCTGGACTCTGTCCCTACATACCTTGATTTGAATCCCTCCACCAAGCCTTTTTCTCTCCTGCTACCATTGCATGGGTGTGTATGTGAGTGCTTGTGTGTGTAGGAACCAGTAACTTCGTGGGGCTATCTAGTGTGTTGTCTGTTTAATAAACCTGTTATTCTGAAACCCCAAGTTGGGGTTTTGCCTTATTGACCTCCCAACCCTCTCCTCAATGTCTCAGCTTTCTGCCTCAGTTTCCAGTCCCAATCTCCCAGCCTTCTGCCTCTCCCTTTCTTGGCTGTCTCCTCCTTGCCACTGGGCTTTTTCCCTTGCTTCCACCTCAGCACCAGTGACCTCAAGTAACCCTGCAGCCACCTGACCTTACGTAACTCCAAGCCTCAGTTCCTCAGCCCAGCTTTGCTCTAGTCTACTGGTTCTTATCCTGTTCCCAGCAACTTTCACTCCCTACACTTTCACACTCTCACCTTAACCTTACCCCAGGTATACCAAGTAACTCAAGCACACACATACACACCGTACCATCCAAGTTAGGAACTCACCTCTGTGCCTGTGTAGGTGGGTGGTATGTGTGTGAACTGGTGAATATACATACATACATATATATACACATGTCATCGTGTGCATGATATACAAATTAGTGATCTGTGTATGTGTACTGAGTGTGTGGGTATTGACAACTGATTGTTGTCTAATTTTTGGTGTGTATAGTGTGTATGAGCTTGAATGGGTAATAGGTGTGTATGCGCCTAGGCTGGTAATTTTGGATGTGTGTGTCTGCTTGAGTTGGTAGTGGGGGGGGGGGTGCCCAGTGTGTGTGTGTATGTGTGTGTGTATGCGCGTAACTGATGCTTGAGTGTGTATATGTACAATTGTGTCTCACACTCTCCTGTCTAACACTGCAATTTTGAGATCCTGAGAGTTGGCCTGACCCCATGGAGCAACACACCCACCCTGCTACGCAGGCTGGGCAAACCCCAGGCCAAAATCCCTTCACTCCCTTCCCCCACTCTTATTTTGAGGATAGGGATGGGGCTGGGAGGGGGCAGGGGAAAGCAGCTGCAGACTCACAGCTGCTCCAAACTGCAACGTGATCCCCCAACCACTGGAACACAACAGCAAATGTCTGTTAGGTCCAGGGGATCACTGTAACTCACAGCACTTCCTGCAAAGTGCCATGAGTTATGGTGGGGAGCTGCATGTCTGACAACACCCATCGACATTATGTCTAGACCAATCTAACTAGAGTTAAGTAATCTAAAAACCCATATGTGTAGGCATTTGGGGGTTTATATTAAGCCAAAATGGCAGGCCTAGTTTAAGTTCACCTCAGCTAGGTGAACCTGTGTAGTGTCTCTTTCATCTGACCCTTTATTATTTCCAGCGTTTCTTTGTAGGCTGACCAGTCTTATGATGGTGGATGTAATACATTCTGTAAAGTTGAGTCTTCCCATTACTATATGTTCCACACTGTGTATCTTCTGCAAGCTTGGTTTAGCCATCAGTCTCTTTTTTCAAGTCAAGTCTGCAGCAGCATGTTTCCACATCACACTTTTCTCTTCTTTCCTGCAATAATTCAGTGCAAACAATTCTGCCTCTTGAGGACTGGGGCCAGATGTTCAATACTGCTCAGCATCCATAACTGGGGACAATTTTTAAAAGAATGTAGATCCAATTGGGGCACTGAAATGAAGCAGCCAGAAGCTCCACTGAGTTGTCTGCATAGGAGCTGAGTGGTCTTGAAAATCTAGACTTCTTATTTTGAAGCCATTGCACTAGGTACTAAGCTCTTCTCAAAACAGGGACTGTAAGAAATAAAGACAGCTTTAATTCTTTCTAGCCATAAAGCCAGGGATAATTCCCACTTCTTTACACAGCAATTGAGCAAGGCTCTCTTCTCTGGTGGGAGTTTTTGTGTGTGTGCCTGTGCGCTGCTTAAGGCTGGAGAAACTGTCTTGTATTACAGGATTTGTTCCCTCTCTTCCTTTAGCTTTCATAGAGTTTGGTCTCAAAATTAAGATTATTTTTGCCCTCTAGTCTTGTTTCAGAGACCTTTTCTGGCTAGACAGCATCTTCCCGCTTTGTCTGCTAAGCTCATCCTAAGGGTGCCATCAGACCAGGTAGCATTAGCAAGCTACCAATCAGGAGAAGTAATTAAAGAAGGAGGATCCCAGGAGGTTAATTTTCTTCTGAAGAACAAACTGCAGCCCCAGTATGGCTATTTTTCCCCTGTTCTGTGTTTTTAATTTTCTGTTTTAAATTGATGTTACAGCAGGGAAAAGGCAATAGGTGTAGTTAGTTGAAGAGATCCCAATAGCAATATTCTTGGATAACCTGTAAGATTTTTTAGAATTCTTCCTCCACCTGTAGACATTTAACAAACTATTTACTGAGGTTATATAACACTCCAGTGAAGTGAAATGAGGCCTATAAAGCATTTCCATTTGCTAGTAAAAAACAATGTCCAAGTATCTTCACATGGAAAGAGAGCAACTATTAAAATGGCAAACAATTATTGAATGTAATCATGGGTGTAAGTCCTTACTGTAAGCTCTCTAATATAGTAAGGTGTCTAATATTCACTTAACCTAAAATCATACTTAGGAGCCTATCTAAAACCTCTTATAATGGAGATCATTTATGAACAGCTAGATGGCAGTTCTGAAAGGTAGATAATCTGAACATTTGTTGTTGGTATAGATTCAGATATGTTCCTTCTTTGAGGCAGCTACTAACAGGGTCAAAGCAGAAATGGAGTAAGCTGAACATTTTTTTATTCCCCAAACATAGTGAGGCATGCTTTACCATTATGTTACTCTAATGTTATGCTGGAGTTACACTAGAATAAAATCACAACAGCTCATCAATATCAATTTCTGAACATCAAAAAAGGTCTCACCATCTCTCTTTCATTTCCATCTTCCAGTATGATTGTATGATTAGAACCGTGCATTCAGTATGATTGATTCCAGACAAACCACTGACTCTCCTGAGCCATTTGAGTAAGTAGTAGTAAATTTGCATAAACATTATGGTCCCCTCTGATCTTGAATTATAGTTCCAAATTTCTGGCTATCCTAAAATACTCATTTAATTTTAATGTATTAGTTGATAGCAGAACTCTTTCTCTTCCTTGAAAAAAATAGCATCCTTTTCTGTTAATTGTTTTACAAAGGATTCTAAATTACAGGTCCCCTTAGTGCAAACATAATAGTGTAGGAAAAAGATACCAGATGGTTGCTCTTTTTGTCTGAAATGAAAGTATACTGTTTACAGAACTAATGCAGCTCCATCATACAGAGACCAAGTTATGAAATATCCTCCTCCCCAACAGTCCTATGTAACATTGAGAAGATGAATGTGGGGTTTTTTATATTAACAGTAAGAACGAATTCATAGCAAATACCACTTTAAAGTGAGGAGCTTTTGGATGAGTACAGCAATACACTAGTTTAAGCAAGCTCTTGAGGCTATATATTTTTTTAAGTACAAACATTTAAGAGTTTGTAAATTACTCAACTTAATTCAAAGATTAATTCAAACATTAGGTTATAGTGACACAAACATATAACCATCCATTGCTTTGCAATTTTAATTTGTTTATCCTGATCATGTATGCAATTTATAGGTCATCCATATAAGCATGGAAGGACCCTTAAAAGGTCATCCAGTTCCATACTGCAGCTGAGTGGCAGGATCGAGTATACCTAAACCTTTTTTGACAGATGTTTGTTTGCTGTCCTGTGGGGCCAGGCCAACTCTCAGGATCTCAAAATTGCACTGTTATATGGGAGGGTGTGACACAATTGTACACACACACTAGGCACTTACACACACTACCAACTCAGGTACATACACAGCCAAGATTACCAGTCTAAGCACATGCACACCTATCACCAATTCAAGCACATATACAATATACACACCAAAAATCAATTGTCAATACCTGCATACCCAATACACATACATGGATCGCTAAGTCATATATCATGCACATAATGAGGTATACATATATTTGCCTGTTCACAAACACACTATACCCCTATACATACACACAGTTGAGTTCCTAACTTGGGTGGTGTGGTGTGTATGTGTGTGCCTAGGGCACCTGAGATATCTAGGGTGCTTGGTGACTATAGGAGAGGAAGTCAAGGGTCAAAGATTTCCAGAAGGAGGGGAAGGAGGGAGATGGGGGTTAAAATAAAAAAAGGGAAAATAAGAGTAAAAGTGCCAGGAGTGAAAGTTGCTAGGGCTGGGATTAGAACGAGCAGACTGGAGTGGAGCTGGGGTTACTGGAAGTTAATTGGTCATAATTGATTACAGGAAAATGCCCAAAGCTGGCAGAGCAGAGAAGCATGCCAGGGAGAAGATGGCATAGAGGCTGGGACCAGAGCCGGAGCTGTGGAGGAACTGAAAGGTATGTGGGGAGAGGGAAACTGGGACTGGGGGGAACTGGAGGGGCTGTGGGGGAGCGGGAAACCAGGAGGTGGTGTGGGAGCTGGAGATGGTTTCAGGGAGCTGGGGGAGCTGGAGATGGTGCTAGAGAGCTGGAGAGGCTGCATGGGAGTTGCAGATGCAGCAAGGGGTGCTGGAGAGGCTGTGAGGGAGCTGGAGCCTGGGAAGCTGGGGGAAGCTGGAGAATGGAGAGGAAGGTAGGAAAGACTGGGGAGAGAATGCAGAGAGAGGCAGGGATCAGGGAGAAGGCAGAGAGAAAGAGACAAGCAGGAATGGAGAGAAAGAGAGATCAGGGAAGGGAAACTCAGAGGACAGAGAGCTAGAGCTGGGAAACCAAAGAACAGAGCTGGGAGGTCAGCAGAGAGGGAGAGAAAGTCAGAGCTGGGGGAGATAGACGCAGCAGAGAGGAATGAGGCCCAGAAGGAAGTCAGAGAGACAGGGATTTAGTTAGGAGCCTGCAGCAAAACAGAGACCAAATCGGGGTCAAGAATATCAGTTTTATTAAACAGGCATGATACTATACAGCTCACAAAGTTATTGGTTCCTACACACCAACACACACAAGCACTCACACACACCCCCACACAATGAGAAAAAGGCTTCTTTGAGGGACTGAAGTTAAATTGTGTAGGGACAGGGTCCAGGTCCTTTGCTTGGGGGAATAAGGTGTGTAATAGCTACCTATCCTGGGCTGTGAGTTGATCCTTGATGGCCAGTTGGGGTCTTCTCCAGCAAGGTGTTATCCAGAGGGGGTCAGCAGCAGAGCCTCTGAGTGGATAGGTGGCATGGCACAGTGCTGGTCCAGATGGAGAGGGCATCCCAAAGAGGTCACACTCTACCACCCCTTTTATAGGGGTGGGCTACTGTGTCTCCTATGGGGGAGACATGTCCAGGCAAGGACAGTCTTGCTCAGATGCCTACAGGCAGATGTAGATGTCCTCATTGTCTGGTAGGACAGAGTTATGGAGTTGCTGGTTTCTATAGGGTCTTTGTCTTTCAAATGCTAGGTTTCTGTTCTGTTCCTGGGTGAGGTCCGTGGTTCCTGGATGAGTCAATGCATGGCAATAGTCCGGTTGTTGAGCTGATGGTCCAGTTGTTGAGTTGATTATTCAGTAGAGGTCTGCTGTTACCAGATTTGCCCATCACTTTGGGGTGCACTCATTTATTAGGGGTATATTTCTGGGGTCTCTGTAATTCTAAAATGTGCTGCTTGTGTTACTTGTTTCTATATGGAGTTGTATCTCTCCCTTCTGCAAGTCCTCACCCCCAATGTATCTATCTTGCAGGACGCCGGTTCAATGGGGCTGTCTTCTTCCAGCTACCAGGTCAATTAAATACACACACACACACAGGTTAATGTGACACACCTGATCCGACCAGGTTGATCAGCATCTACAGGCTGATACCCTCATATGCTAGGAATCAGTTCATCAGGGCAACAACAAAATGCAGTCAGACACAAGCAGACAGGTGAACAGAATACTTCTGAATCTGGCTGGGTGTCCAAGTGACAACTTTATGGGCCAGCATTCAGTTCATTAGGGCACATCTGAGCTGAACCTCTACAAGCTGATTCCCTTATGTGTCTCAAACTCAGCACGTCCCAATCTTTTGCCCTAACTGTCCTAGTAGTGGTAGCCTCTTGATGAGTGGACCCCACAGTATTTTGGGGCTTTATAGGGATCTTTGACTTAGGTAAAAGAAGCGTTGCTGCAGAGCAAGTGGGGAAGGGGAAGTAGAGAAGGAAAAATACACCTGGTTACCACCAGTTTGACTATAAAAGTTATTTACTGCTAAGTATATGGATAATAGCCATGCAAGGAAAAACAAACAAAGACAATTACAATATTGAAGCACACTGTTTGCTGCTTTACAGCTTTCTTATACCCTCAGTCCAGCCTCTTGAAGGCATTATTTTAATTGTGTAAATCAAGAGGATCCCAAGCTGTAATTGACAGGGAAAATCCTGTTATATAAACAATTTAAATTTAAATTTTTTTCTTGTCACCTTTTTTGGTGACAAGAGGTTATCTGGTTTGGAACATCTCAAGAAACTGATTAACACCCAAAAAAACACAAGTTTTTAAAGCATAACTGGACACCTAGGACATTTGAATATACAAGATATACTAGAAGGGAAGTCAGCTGCAGTATTTTACCTGTTGTGAATAACCCTTAGCCTAGCTTAACTATCAGATCTTACTGTAGTCTTTTAACATAAGGAGATTGATTATTTGGAGTGTTCATAAACTTTGTGGAGAGGATTTCCACCAGTCATCCCGGGAAAAGTATGACAGCATTTGTGGTCAGGACTCCAATGGGCTGGATGTTGTGATGAACCCTGAGCCATTGTTCAAATGTTGCCCATACCCCCTCTGACTCAGTCTCTTGCCTCAACATTCCCTAACCCAGCAACCAAGTTTTAGTCAATCAGATTTAAATAGGCATCCCATACTGGGACTGGGGAATGTATGGCCCAAGATTTTTATTAAACTTCTCTTCTGCTTAGTTCTGGTTAGATTGGGGAGGGGAGGAATAGAAAAAGTCCTTTGTACGTCCAGCAAGCTGGGTGCCAGGGCTCCCTCAGGAACATAGAGCTGACAGGTAACACCGTTACTATTGTATTTCAAGCACTCTCATTCATCCCCTTTCATTCAGGAACCAATTTACATGAGACTGGTTAGACATAAGTCATAGGTTACACCTGGGCAGAGGACAAAAGACGGAGGCTTGACATTCAGAATAGAAACTTGACATTACTTGATATTATTTATGCTAACTTACACATGTAGGCTTAAATCATATAGTTCCTGTTAACACATTGGTGTATTTTTTGCACCAATATCACATTTTAAAATGCTATTTATTTAGTTAACCCCAATAACTCCCCAAACTATTTTACTGTACTCTTATCTAACCAGTTATTTCCTATTTTATAGTCCTCCCCAAGTGTAGTATTTTGCACTTAAAAAAACTGTTAGCAAGAACATTATATATGAATAAAGTTATATCAGAACCAAATGTAATCTCTCTCTTTGATTTTGAAATTAAGGGTAGTTTTCATGTAAAAATATTTACTCAATGAAATCTGTATCTTAGTTTTCTCTGTGGCATTAGTGGTTTGATTTATCTAGATATTTCATATTTTGTTGCTACAAACCCAGTAATAATAATCTTATTGTTCACTGGAAGCTTTTGTCCATATTCTACTCTCCACTATGCACTTTTTGAAAAAAAAATGCATATATGCATGCATTCAGGATTGCAGAACAGCCTTTGCTTATATTGCTCTAATACATTTTGTACTTTGTGTCAAGAAAAAACAATGATGTAGGAACAGAGTACCTGCTGACTGGAAGTATAATCACATTTCATGTGGTTAGCTAAAACTCTTTATGTAAATGGTCTAGCATTATGTTCTATTAATGTGAGAATTTGGGTCCAACAGTACATTCAACCTTTTGATTACAATACAATTACTAAACAGGTTATGGCCAGCAGATAGTAGCTTTAGAAAAGTGCTCAGAAGAATTTTCAGTATTTTAAGAGACTGTGCAGCTAGTTCAACACACTTCTTGATATGTGATCTCCATGCATGAAACTCTTCTGCTTGATGTTCTAAAATGAGCTTGGACACATGCAAATTGAGATGTTAATTTTGTCCTCAGGCAGCTGCAGTTGTTCTTAATATGAACACTGTGGATCACAGTAATTTGTCAACAGACTCATTTTCAGTATCACTTTTTAAACTGAAGTATTCCCTTGTATCTCAGCATAATAAATAGTGGTCAGATGACTTCTGGTTCCCTCAGTCTCATGAGCACATGAATAGAATGTAATGAAAGTTGAGAAGAGACAGAGAGTGATATCTACTTGATACTCATAGTAGAAAATAGTTCTTTCTATCACATAAAACATTTAACAATGTACTTTTACTTCTATGGCATGTTGAACAGCAAAAACAAGTGTAAACAATTATTGCAGAACTCTGAGTTGTGAATGAATATTTATTTTAGATATATTGATATCAGCATTCTCTTCATGGCATTAGCAGAGCAGCAGTAGAAAATAAAGCAATTCTTTGTCACTCAACCAAAACCTCATTTTGAAAAGGACATTTTTAATCAAGGATGTTTGGAAATGACAAATTAGTGGTGATGATAGGATTGTTGCCCTGTGGGGTCAGGCCAACTCTCAGGATCTGAATATTGTGCTGTTAGATAGGAGGGTGTGACACAATTGCACATATACAAACACACAAATCAATTAGGTGTATACACACACACACACTACCAACTCAGGCACATACACATCCAAACCAGCCTAGGTATATGTATACCTATCACCAATTCAAGCACATGCACACTACTCACCAGAAATTAGACAATACTCAGTTGTCAATACCCACACACTCTGTACACATACACGGATCACTAATTTGTATATCACACACACAATGGCATATATATGTGCATATTCACCAGTTCACACACATACCACCCACCTACACATACACACAGGTGAGTTCCTAACTTGGATGGTACGGTATGTATGTGTGGGTGTGTTTGGGGAACTTGGGATACCTGAGGGAAGGTTAAGGTGAGAGAAAAAGTGTAAGGAGTGAAAGTTGCAGGAACTGGGATTAGAACTGGTAGACTAGAGAGAAGCTGGGCTGAGGAACTAAGGCGTGGGGTTACATAATATCAAGGGGTACCAGGGTTACTCAAGGGCACTGATGCAAGGGAAAAATCCTGGTGGCAAGGAAGAGACAGACAGGAAAGAAACTGAGAGAAACCTGGGAGCTTGGGGCTGGAAACTGAAGCAGAAACCAGGGAGCTTGGGGCTGAAAAAAGAGGCTGAAAGCTGGGAGCTTGTGGCTGGAAACTGAGGCAGACAGCTGGGAGTTTGGGGGGCAGATAAGTGGTGGCAAGGAGGAAACAGTCAGAAAACAGACAAAACCCCAACTTGGGGTTTCAAAATAACAGGTTTATTAAACAGACAACACACTACACGGCCCCATGAAGTTATTGGTT
>NW_017728951.1:59992878-60030133 GCF_001723895.1 Crocodylus porosus
GTAAACTTAGAGAGTCTGAGAAATCCTTTGAAACAGACAAGTGGGTGATTCCCCTTGCTGTATGGAATTCTCCCTGTGATCACAGTATAGCCCTAAATAAAGAAAAGCTGGCTCTGTCAGTTCTGATTCAACCACAACGCGAAGTTTGATTTCTTCCACAATAGAGAGGGAAAGAAAAAGTCAGAAATGGTTGGGGAAGGGGAGGGAATTCATTTTAAAAGAAAAAAAGAAAAAAGAAAAACTCGGGATTTAGCTCCCCATCCTGTAGCAATTTTTTTTTTCATTGATCAGCTTTGTAGTTTCTTAAGAAAAAAGAGTCATATCTAAATAAAATGCTCATGAGAAACATTAAGAAATGCAAACAGACAGTGTCAGTAATTTGGATTTTCTGTTTTTTAGTAATCTGCAACAGACTGTAATCTTTCCTGAAATGACATCTGTTCTCTCACCTAAGGAAAACAACAATATAATCGCTTAGAATTGCTGACAACCTCAGTGATGTAGAGGAGTTTCAAATAAATACCCAATAAATAAATTCATAACACATTTATGTGCAGGAGGTATTGTACATATTTAATTTAGTCAGTTAAGACAGCTTTGAGATAAAATCTTATGGCAAGTTAAAAGATATCTAATGACTTTCAAATCTCTCTCACCAAAATAAAATGTTTTATAAATTAAATCTTGTATTTTCTATTACTTGAGCTTGTTAAATTCTGGACAGAAGCTGTCAGTACTTGCTCAAACTGTTTCTGAAACGTGGGTCTCTCTGTCTGTCCTTGTTGCATTTTTTCTCTCTCACACACACCGGCAACTCAAAATAGAGAATGGAAATGAAGGATCTGGATGTACTAATTGCTCTCAGGATGACAATGAGCTGCCAATGTGGTATGGCCACAAAAAGGGGCTGGAATGTATCAGGTGAAGTACTTCCTCATTTACCATTCTCCAAGGCTTTGGCAAAGTCTCATTAGGATTAGTGTGTTTAATTCTAGTCAAATCATGCTCAGGAAAGATGAACTGAGCTTGAAAGAGGTTCAGAGAAAGGTAGCTAGGAAAATCATAGAAATAGACTGCCATCATAGAAGAGGATCTTAAAAGAGTTTGGCTGAATGACAGCTGAAAGTGGACATGAATTTAGTTTATAAATGGATTGGGGATAAACATGGGGAAGTAGATTATCTATTTAAACTAAGGGACAATACTGGAATAAGGAGAAACGGTATAAGAAAAATGGAATAAACCAGCCATAAATAAATTTAGGTTGCAAATTAAAATGAATGTTCTAGGAGTGACGTTCTAAAACAATCCAGAATAACCTTTCAGTAGAAGTAGTGGGGTGAAATGGCTATATTTATAGTTACTTTTGATCAGTTTGCTAAAGGGGTTATATGGCAGGTTGGGGGACAAAATTAATTGACTTGGCAATTTCATCCAGTTCTGTGCTGCTGAATTACAACCACTTCCTCTAAGTAAAGGTGGGTGGGGAGGAAAAAAGAGAAGGAGCTTAAAGGATCTGAAAAATTTAATTAACTTCAGTCCATCCCATGGAAATGGTGGGAGCACAGATTTGTGTATTTTAAAGCTGGGTTTGAGAAAGCTGAACAGTTGTGTATTGTCTCGGTAATTACACGGATTTGGTCTGACAGAATTATAAGTTTCTTTCTTTTCTGTGATCAATGTTTCTGTGATGAGTCACATATGACAACAGTCCTGTTATTATTTCAGTAGACTCTAAAAACTTCCATTGACTTGACTGGGGATAGGATTAGGCTGTAGTTGCCATTCTGGATGCTATTTTACTGAGAATGGAGTAACTTTTTCACACTGAATTTCTAGTCTATACTGAGTCACACAAAACATTCAGAACTTGAAATATAAGGGAATTATTAGGATTGTGACTACCGTGGACAAACAATAGTGAGCTATCAGTTAGACAGATTTTCTGTTTTTCTGTGAATAATCTGGGAATGGCTGGCTTTAATGAAATTTTTGATCATTAAGAATTGCTTGAGGAGCACTGCTATGCAGACATATTCCAGACTATCATTGGTTGGTCAATTATTGGCTTTTCAGTTTGTCTTTTACCAATCACCCTAGCAGCTAGTTTCCTAAGCCACAGAGTTTTATCTTTGCTTTCTCCCTGGAAAAATGGAACTTTTATAGTTTAAAGAAGTAGGCTTTACTTCAAAGAGGTATGCAGTCCTGTGCGTTGCTTTGGGCATATGAATAATTTTACTGATTTGGAATTCTTAATGTATTTATTACATATATAATTATAAACATTGTTGAGTCTCAGGACTTTAATGCCTTATGATTCTGTAAGATATATGATTTAATTTTGAAACGTAATAAATTTGACAGGAAACCCTTAACAATCTGTCCTCAAATACTGTGTTTAAACACTGGGGTTTCTGGAGTGTGATCCATTTTCAGGAATGCTTTACTTTCTCTTCAGGATACTTGTAAGATGAAAGGCCAATTATAAAGAGGTGGAATAAATTGTAGTGGGGAAGTGCAAAATTAAAAGGAGACATAAAGTTGAGTCAGAGTTCTCCTCTTCATCGCTTTAATAAAAAGAAATAAAACAGAATGGGATCTTAAGCAATGGGGCCAAAGTATCAATACAGTTAAAGAAAAGTAGAAATGGTGCTCCAAGGCACAGTTTCTAGTTTGAAGGCAGGGTAGACTAACTAAATAAGATATATATAGAGAGCACAAGCTTTCATGAAGTGTCCCATGCCGGCCCCAGTGCCTCCACCATGCTCTGCCCCCAGCTCATTGCCTGCTGTAAGTGTGAGGATCCGGCACCCTGAGTAATGACAGCGGTGTAAATGGCAGAGCACAGCAAGCGTGAATCGCCGTCAATCATAGCACCGTAAGTCGAGAACTGCCTGTATGTGGAATGAGCATAATAGTAATGTGAGACAGGAGAATTCTTCTGGGTGATGCCTTTTATTGAACCAAAAATGATAGTGGCAGATTGGAAGCTCAAAGTGGAGACATGTGAAAAGACAAGGTGATAGGAACCACTGGCATTGTAATACATCACAGACCAGAAAGTATTTTCCCTTTCCCTCAGCAAGACAGGCACTGTTGAGAAGGCAGGAGTCCTACAAGAGAACTTGTTGGTTGCAAATATACATCAGTAGCCAGCCAGTGGCTGAAGTGAGGGTTGTTCCAAGGTTGAGGTCCTAGTGAGGTTTGAGGTGGCACTTGACCAGTCCAATCCCTGATCCCACTGAAAAGTCAATGGCTGCAAGGCAACTTAAAGTCTCACAGCAAAAGCAGTCACTGAACTGAGCACCCAAGACCCCATGCAGCCCCAGTCCTTTCCTAGAAAACACATCCTGTCCTCCCCACCTCCATTCCCCAGAAGAACTCATAGTAGACCCTGTGGTCTGACACCTCCTAATGCTGTTCATAGCAAATTGGTGATGGCATGGAATACAGGGAGTATGCAGTGGGTCAGGGTCAGGTATGGGGCCCAGGGACAGACAGCTGCTTCTCTTTTCCCCACATCTACAAGCATAGGAACCAAGCATAACAGCTGAGGCCACAAGCAGCAAAGGTGTATTTAGACAGCAGTAAGTGGGCAAAGAACTCATTTGGCCAGGTCCTCAGAAGGTCATAACTGTGTCAAGAGTTGCTGTAATGGACAAGGTGCCTTGGGATGTCAAGTCAGCATATTAGAGCCAGAGATAACATTTAAGCTTGATTCTCATGATAAGTGGTATCCCCAGTTTTTTGTCTGTGACATCAAAGCCTTCTAGGACTGAAATACTTTTTGTGGGACCATCTCCTGCAGAAGGAGCAGGGCATAGAGGGAGCTTCTCTCCCTCACACCCCTACCCCCATCACCACCACCCTGGCATAGTAATAAGTTTCCTGCCTCCAGTGCTGAGTGACTTTTGCCACAGAGACATTAGGAAGAAATTATGACTCCTGCAATGCTAGCAGGGTGAGGGGTTGGAGAGCTCTGCCTGTGGCCTGTAAGCAGGCAGTCCCTGCTTGTTCCCAGGAAACCCAGAACCCCAGTATGACCTCTGTGTCCTCAGGGCCATAGAGTGAGAAAAGCAAGTGCCTGGTTGAGTTTCTTAGGAGGGTTCCACCCACTCCCTGCTAGGCAGCACTGCCAGTACAGCAGTGGAGCCTGCCACTTACTCAGAGCACAAGCACCTCCCCCCAAATCAAGGGAACTAATCCCAGATGGGGTTGACTGAAGGCATGAAGCACAGCTCCCAGACCCCAAGTGAGATGGACAGGACAAGAAACTTAACACTTGTAGCTCCTGTCTCTGTGAGACTGCCAAGCTGAGATGGGTAAGAGCCAGAACTTCTGTAGTTATATTCCATGTTATCAGAAAAGGTTGATAAATTTCACAAAGCCACAGTGTCTCTTGTCTCTGAGATGATACCTGCATGCAACATGGGAGCCCGTGACAGCAGCTCCAAGAATGGGCTGACACACAGCTGTGGAGCATATGAGAGATACACAAGGGAGATGGCAACAAAGCAAGGAAGAAATGCTAGAAGCTCTGGGAGATGCTGCCAACTTCTGGGCATGTACTGGAGATATTTGGCCTCAAAAGCTTCAATACTAGCATGAGGATGGGCCACCACAGCTGTGGAGCAAATGAGAGATGGACAGGGAAAGGTGATGAAGCAAGGAGGTGTCAGGTTATAGTCTTGAACCTGGGGCCTTGGTCTCCCTAGCATGGCCATTTTCTGTTTTACCAGCTCCTCAGTAGAGTTTTGGGGTGGACACAGGTGGCCAGAACCCTTCAGCCACATGTCCACTCCCTACCACCAGAGTAGCCAGCCAGGAGTGGCTAATGAGCCCTCACCCCTTCCAATATAACCTCTAACCTGGAAGAGGAAGTGTCTGGGCAACAAGGTTCAATCTTGTATCTAGGCTGCTGCACCCTTGGTTTGTGCTGCTACTGACTGATGATACTGACTCTTTGGATACCTGACCTGGTAACCTCCTGATCTCACATTCTGCCTGACCCTCTGGTTATCCAACTCAGCTCTTGCCTGACCTCCCAGATACCTGACCTGTCTAGCTTCCTGACCTCACACTCTGCCTGACCCTCAGACCTGGCCAGACCAAGTACAGATGTCTTGGCTTCTGATGTCCTGGCTTCTCCTGACTCTGAGATAATCTCAGACCTAACCACCCACAGCCTGGCATGACAAGTTGCTTGGACCACCACATGTGGCAAAGGGAACTCAGTATGGAGGTGAACTCTGTACTGGAGCCCCTGGACATACTCTGGCCAGACCAGCTGACACAGATGGACTCTGTCTGGCAAGTACTGGATCACGTCCAGCAGTTGGCATAGAATCAGTTCTTCCACTCCCAGCTTTACTAATTCTATCCATCAGCTTTCACACCTGGGACCCTGCCTACCCATTCCTTTACCAGAGTGGTATGATGGTGACTGGATGCATTTCTGCAAGTTCCTCACGTAGTGCTGCATACTATTCATAGGGTTAGCCTAGTGATTAGTCTCCTAACAGGAGATGCTCTGAAGTGGGCTACAATTTTAGTGGAGTCCAGTCCTCCAAGATTGGGGTGTTTTCCTCAAGGATTTCACAGCAGGTTCAGATACCCTCACCTAGCCCAGAGAGTGGAGATCATGTTGTGGTCCCTGTGCAGGAGAAAGGTTCTGTTACAACGTATGCCTCTCTCTGCTGTTACGCTGCGAACACCCAGTGGAATGAGGCAGCCCAACTCTATTATTTCCACTGGGTTTTGTGGGAGGAGCTCAAGGATAAACTGGCTTAGGTGAAAACACCCTCAGAATTTGATACATTTGTGGACCTGGCCATCTGGATTGACCTCCACCTCCAGGAACGCAGAGGGAAAAAGGAAGAAGTCTTGCCTCTTCTAAGGCCTCTCCCTGCCCCAGTTGCTCCGAACCCCATGTCAGCATGTGACAGGTTCCATAACCCTGTACCAGGAACACTACTAGCAGCAGAGGCAGTGCAATGATGGTGGGGCCTCAGGACACAAGTGTGCCACATGCCTCCAGATAGAAGGTCAAAGTAAAAGAGTGATACCAGGCCTGTGAAGAGGACCAGCCCAGGGTCATCCAAAATCCCTAAGGCATCCACCTTCCATGAAGTCTGTTGCAAACCCAGCCCATGGAATCCCCAGCCACTGTTATCCACCGATCTCCAGGTCTTGGGGCAGAACTGCTTACTCCCCATGCTAAGCAACCTGCTGGACTCTGGAACCACAGGTAATGTCAGAACCAAAACCATGCCACAAGGTGTAAAAATCCCACTAAAGTGTCAATGCAGACCTGAAATCACAGAGACCATAGATGACTCACCCCTGGCTTCAGGGCCTATGGAATGGGACACCACCACCCTAGAGATTAATCTCTTTGGCCACTAGGAAACCATATATTTGGAAGCCATGTGGTCTTCTTCCTACACCTTGATTCTGGGGTTTTCCTGGATTTTACACCAAGACCTGCTAATCAGGTGGAAAGCCCAGGAGGTCTACTTGTACTCAGACTACCACCAACAATACTGTTGAAAACCCTAAGGGACAGATTGCCTGCCATGATTCAAATTGAAGGCCTGCCTGCTGCAACTCCCCCAGCAGTTGTCTCCAGAATCTGAAATTGTTACCTGTGAAATAGGTAACTTGTGAACATCTTTGAAAAGAAGAATGTCAATGCTCTTCCTCTACATTAAGATTACAATCATCCTATCGTTCTGTAGCTAGGTGTAAAAATCCCAGTGAGATGCATTTACGCTATGTCAGAGCCTAAACTCACATAGCATCCAGAAGAGAAACTGGCCTGTGGTTACATACACAGGTCCACCTCACCTGTGGGAGCCCCTATCCTGTTTATTTAAAAAGGACAGGAATGTACCAAAAAACCCAACTTTTCTTTTTATTTATTTAAAAATACATTTCCCTCCCTTTCCCAACCATTTCTGACTTTTTCTCTGCCTTCTCTATCTCTTATAAGTAATTATAAGCAGTCATAGGTAAGCTAAGCTAAGTTCTTATACTCCCTTATAGTAACAAGCTCCTTTTATAGTATAAATAGTGTTCTGTTATGTTTGTATTGATTTGTACTGTTTTATATTGAATTGATATGATTTTGGCCTGTATCTGTAATGTCAGCTTTCCATTTTGTAATGTCAAGCCTCCATCTTGTGTCCTGTGCACTATACAATAGTGCAATATTGTATAAGTATGTTGTCACTGTGACTCATGTCTAACCAGTCTCATGTAAATTGGTTCCTGAATGAATGGGAGTGAATGGGGGTGCTTGAGGCATAATGGTAGCAGGCCTGTACTAAATGACCAGTAAGGACCAGACCATCAACTCAACTACCCGACCATTGCCTTGCATTGACTTGTATGACCCCAGTACTTTCTCCTGCTGTGGCAGGGGGTCGGACTTGATGATCTGCTCAGGTCCCTTCCGACCCTACCAACTATGAAACTATGACTCACCCAGGAACCACACACGCCACCCAGGAACAGAGACAAAACCCAGCATTTGGAAAACAAAGACCCTACAGAAACCAGCAACCCCACCATTGTATCCCACCAGACAATGAGGACACCTGGATCTGCACATATGCATCTGAGCAGGACTGCCCCTTCCCTGGGCATGTCCTTCCCATAGAAGACACAGGTAGCCCACCCCTATAAAAGGAGTGGTAGAGTGTGACCTCCTTGGGATGCCCTCTCCATCTGAACCAGTACTACACCACGCCACCTACCAACCCAGAGGCACCCCCTCTGGACAACACCTTGCTGGAGAAGACCCCGACTGGCCATCAAGGATGAATTCACAGCCCAGGATAGGTAGCTATCACCCACCTTCCTTCCACAAGCAAAGGACGTGGTCTCTGTCCCCACACACCTTGTCTTCAATCCCTCCACCAGGAAAGTCTTTCCTTTCCTGCTACTAGTGTGTGTGTGTGTGTGTGTGTGTGTGTGTGTGTGTGTGAACCAATAATTTCATGAGCTGTATAGCATATCACCTGTCTAATAAAACTGATATTTTTGACCCCGAGTTGGTCTCTGTCTTGCTGCAGGCTCCCAACTAAATCCCCGTCTCTTTGACCTCCCTCTGGGTTTTGTTCCTCTCTCCCTCCCCCCGGCCCCAGCTTTCACCTGCTGTCTCCTGGCTCTGCTGCTGTCTCTCTAGACCAGCTTGGCTTACTCCCAGCTTTCTCCCCTAGCCCTGGCTTTCATCTGCTGCCTCTCGGCCTCTCCAACCCCACTCTGCCTCCTTCTGGAGCCGCCCAGCCCCAGCTTGCCGCCAGCACTTTCAGACTTTCTTCCCTGGCTTTTGCTCCCTCCATCTTCTGGCTTTCTGCCCCGCTCCGCTGACTTCCCGGCCCTGCTCTTTGGTCTCCCAGCTCTAGCCCCCCTCTGCCCTCCATCTCTGCCTCCCTCTTCCTCCTCCTTGATCTCCTGGCTTTCCCATTCCTGTCCTGCCACCTCTTCCTTCTCTCCCCAATCTTCCCTGTCTCTCTCTCTTTTCCCATTTGTGTCCCAATGCCTCTGCCTTCTCTCCCTGATCTTCCGTTTGCCTCTCCATTCCCATTTGTGTCCTCTGCCTTCTCTCCATTCCTGTTTGTGTCCTGCCACCTCTTCCTTCTCTCCCCAATCTTCCCTGTCTCTCTCTCTGTTTCCATTTATGTTCTGCCACCTCTGCCTTCTCCCCAACTTTCCACACAGCTCAGTTCCTCCCGCCTCCCAGCTTACTACTTTGCTGCACACTCCAGTCCGCCCAGCTCTGCCCGTCACCTCCACCTTCTCCTGGCTTGCTTTCCTGACCCTGGCTACGACTCCTGGCCAATTCCTTACTTCCCAGCTCCACTGCCCACTCCACTGCTTCCATCTCCCCAGCTTCTGTTCCCAGTTTCTGCTCTACTACCCCTTACCTCTGGCTCCGCCACTTTTTCTTGCTGCGGCCCTGGCTTTCTCCCTCATCTCTGCCTGGAGCCCCAATTAACCTCAAGTAACCCCAAATCCAATTGACCCAAAGTAACCCCAAAGGCACCTTGATATCAAGTAATCCTGAACACCAAATTACCCCAGATGCACCCTAGTGCCCACACACAGCCACAGAAGTTTCTGTATGTGTGTGTGAACTCATAAAGATGCATGTGTGGTTTGTGTGTGTGCATATAATTTTGTATCATGCCCTCCTGTCTAACAGCGCAATATTGAGTGTTGATTTGGCATGTGTCAAGTCAAGAGGAATCTCTGCCTATTATTATTTTTAATCGCTACTCTCTGTCCCTCCTCCTGGAGCTGCTTGATTGGCTCAAAATGGCATGCATCTTCACTAAACTTGATCTTCATGAATCCCATAACCTGGTGTGAATCCACACTGGGGATGAGTGGAAGATCTCTTTTATAAACTGGTATGGGCACTCTGAGTTACCTACTCATGCCGCTTGGGCTCACTAGTGCCCCAGCCAGTTTCCAACACTTCATTAATGGATGTATTGGAAGACGAGATTGTAATTTCCTACCTTGATGACATACAGGTCCTCTCACATGACCCTAACCAGCATCCAATGTATGTCTGAACAGTGCTGGAAAGACTGTGTCAACACAGCCTTTTTGCAAAATCTAAAGAAGGATCCATTTGACCAAATGACCAGCAAGTTCCTTGGTTTTGTTTTATCCCCTGGAGACCTGAAAATGCAGTCCCAGAAGGTTCAAGCTGTCAGTGAGTGGAAGACCCCTCCTCTTTCCCTCATCCCCACCATGGTATGTCAAGGAATTTCAAAGATTCCTAGGATTCATGAACTTCTACTGCAGATTCATTGGACTTTGCCTAGGTAGTAAGTCGTCTCACTATGCTATTGCAGAAGAACATCCAGTTCTTCTGGTCCATGGAGGCCCAGCGAGCATTCAAACACTTGAAACAAGCCTTTACCTCTGCCTCTGTGCTTGCTCATCCAGACCCTGCCCTGACACCTGTGGTAGAAATGTATACATCTAGCACTGCCATAGGTGCAGTGCTCTCCCTGGGCAAGACCCAAAACAAATCTGATATCTGTGTCACCTTTTCCTGAAAACTTACTTCAGTGAAACAGAAGTATAAGGTCCTGGATTGCAAACATCTGGCCACAAGTGGCCTTCTGGGAATGGTGGCATTACCTAGAAGGAGCAAGGCATGAGATACAAACCATAAGAACTTTATGTATGTGTGTGTGAACTCACAAACCATAGGAACTTTAAGTATTTCTATAAGGTAAAAGCTCTCAATTGGAG
Organism: Crocodylus porosus; assembly: GCF_001723895.1. Classification (NCBI taxonomy): domain Eukaryota; kingdom Metazoa; phylum Chordata; order Crocodylia; family Crocodylidae; genus Crocodylus; species Crocodylus porosus. Next base: position 60,003,154 of record NW_017728951.1, read on the forward strand.
GCTGCTGCACTGGGTACGCCCCTTTCAACTACCAAATAACATATCAACCCAAGTCCAGAAACAGAAAAGCAGATGCTCTATTCTGAAAGATGGGAAGGAGAAGATAGACCAGGTCCCCAATGATGAGGAGTAACAAGTAAGGGTGTGTGAATCTTTGGTTGCTGAACAGAAACTGAGAAGAGGGAGGGGAAGAAGCGGGGGAAAGACTGGCATCTGTAGCTGGCCAGTGACTGTGATCTTTCCCTGAGTCCCCTTCCAATTACAGTGCTCTGGGGGAGGAACATAGAAACAACACATAAGCCTCTGTCTGCAGCTTTTCTGTCCCTTTTGTGAGATGTTTCTTCCTGAGCACCGGGAAGCCCCTCTGTTACAGGCTACCATCTCTGCTGGTTTCATCCTGCTGTGCCTTAACACACAGAGACACACGTCATGGGTTTTGCTTGTCAGCACCTTGAGGTGCAGTTTTCCCAGAAACCCCTACACCTATCTCCTTGAAACTTGGCACGCTTCATGCCCTTAGAAGGGGCTATTATCTCTGTTGTTTTCATCCAAATCTGCCAAAAAATGACAAAGATATAGGTATTTCAGTGATTCCCCATTACAGTCTATGGCTGAATCTCCAAATCTGGGAATTATCACCAAATCTTCTGATGCCAATCCAGCCAAATCAATTTGGGACAGTGATCTTAATTGAATGACTGTCCTCTGAACTGATTGAATCAGAATCAGAATCAAATGCTTCCCTAATTCCCTAGTAACAAGTCTACTGATCTTGATGCTGACTGCACAGGAAGATGGAGTTGCAGAAGACCCTGAAGCATGAGCAGTCTTCTCCGCTGGTAACAAGGTGGGTAAAGTGCCCATGGCAGTCAACAACACCTTGAAACATAATGGAAAATAAGCTCTTGCAGTTGAACAAGTCCATAGTGCCTTGGGGTGAGTAAAGAATGGGGATATGGATGCCATTGATGACCATCAGGCAATTGGGGAAGCCTATCTGGCAGAAGGCTTCAGTGACCTCCTGTAGGTTAATGAGGTGAATAAAGCAGTCTCCCAAAACATCATGGATGACTTCGCATTTCTCCCAGACTGCTACTCCAGCTGTGGACTTGCCCACACAAGACTGGTTGGTGATGGAGCAGAAGCTGTCAGAGGGGGCAGGCTTCCAGATGACAACGGTGATGTGCTTCTCTAGTCAGGGGTTGGCTTATGCTGATGTCATGCTGCTCAATGTGGGAGGCCAGCTGGGTGACAATGTTTATAAAGGTGGCTTGGTACATGTGGAAGTTCTGCAGCCACTATTAGTACCCACCATGTATGTAGGACAATGGGCTCCCACCAGTCTCTGCTAGTCTAAAAAGACACAAATCCCTGCTCAATGATCTGGAGGTGCTCCCAGAGCACCCTAAAGTCAACGACATCTAGGAGGTCCATGGCTCTTTTAGCTAGATGGAAGTAGTCAGCTGATTCCAGGGTGCTTAGTGGCTATAGGGTAGAGTAAGTAGCTCTGTGTAGGAGTCCAGGCTCCTGAATCATAGATTGGAAGGCATGTGTCTGCATGATTATTTTCTGGGTCATGTGCAGATGGGCACGTGTAATGTTCCACAGCCTCTGGTGAGAGTTGCACAGGGCAACAAGAAGGATGTGCTGCTGCTCCTCGGTCTATGGTCTTGTTCCTAATGATTAGGGATCCGTGGTGGGGTGAGGGCAGATAAACTGAAGCATTTGCAAGTAACAAGACAAGGGCCACACTCAGGGTCTCTCTCTAGGAGCCTTGGAACAGAGAGGGAGGAAGAAAAGGAAGGGTTAGCATTAGGGGTGCACAGATAAAGGTTTTCTTGGCTGATACTGATAGCTGATTATTAAACAACCATATTGACTGATACTAATCTGATAAACAATATTTAGTAATAAAGCTTGTTGAATGAGCTTTAGTTCAAGTGCCCCACTGCCATTTCTATGTGTGGGGACACTGATACAGGAGGCATGGCAGCACTCTAATTAGAGCGGCTCTTGAATTTAATCTAATTAAAGTGCTGCCCCCCCCCCCACACACACACTCCTGGAGGCTTCCTTCCTGCTGGGGGAAAGACCCTGCTGCATGCAGCAGGGGGGAGTGGGTGCCCCAGCCCTTGTCAGGCTCTGCCCTCAGCCCCTAGGGTGCAGACCCCCAGGCACCATGGGTTGAATTGGGCTGGGCTGGGCTGGGCTGGGCTGGGCTGGGCCAGACCTGACCCTCCACACCCCAGTCACATCTCTGGCATTCAGTGCCTTTTACAGCACCGTCCTGCCCCAGCATGTAATCTGTGCCATGCCAGCACCCAGGACACCATGGCAGCTGCTCCACTCCAGCCCAGCCTGCCCCACTGGTGAGGGAATGGGGGTATATCCAGGGTCACCCTAGCTCATGAAAAGAAACCCCAGCATAATTAAATTATCAGAGAACAATATCGGCCAAAAAAGCTGGTAGTCAATAATGTTAATTTTCCTTTTATTGGTCCTGATCTGATACAGAACAGATATATTGGTGCATCTCTAGTTAGAGCACCCAGGAATTTTCCCAGGAATGGCCAGCAACTCGGGGGTGCCCTCTGTGCTCAGCCACTCTTGGCAGTCTCCCACAGGGCATCCACAGGAAAAGAATGCTTATGCACCTCTACCTCCAAATGTTGAATGCTGGTGCTCTATCAGTTTGAGGTTTAGGTTGCTTAAACTAAACTGCACAACTTGAACCAGTTCAGTTGAACACTTGTACGTACCATAGCCCCATCACCTCAACATATAATAATAATGACCTTTCCCCTTATCCTTGTCTGTTGTATTTATGAGATTGCAAGCTCTTTGTGACAGACAGTCTCTTTTTTTCTGCACAGCATCTAGCAAAGTGCTTCACACATGCTCCAACACCACCTTCTACTTTTTGCTCACCTGCTTTTAGGGTGGTAACTCATGTACAGGATTTGCCTTTGTTGATTCAGACCCAAGAGCTGGGCAATTTTTTTTAATTTGCCAAATTGTTTGTTCAATGAAAAATGATGTTTTCAGGCAACAGAAACTTTTCACATTGTTTGACTTTAGGATGCTTTCAGCTGAAAAAATGGAAAATATTGGGAAAGTATAAATGAAATGTTTCACTATTTATTTTGAAACTGTTTTCATTTAAAATGCTGTAATCTAATTTTACAAAGGGTTTCATAAAAAATTTTAAAAGAAAAAAAAGTCTGTTGAGACATTACTATTTTCCCCCATAATTTTAAAGTTTGGATAATGAATTTAAAAATCAATTGTTCCCATTGCTCTATTTCTTATTCTTTACTGCAAATGTCTGCTCCAAGGTATAACATTCTTCTATTCTTTGGTATGGTTTTCTTGCACACAGTCTATTTGATTAGTATGTCTGGGGACAAATTCCACAGACAATTTATGAATAAGCAATTGGAGAAACGTGCTTTTTGCAAAATGCACAAGCTATAGGTATTCTAACTATAATTTGTCTTGCTAACACACAACTTTTTATGTCTTTCATGCTATGATTGTGGCATTAGTATTGCATCCAACAGAATTTCTTCTAAAGTGTTTGCAGTTTTTCTTGAATTGATGGAAATGAAAACTGAACCTGTCTCAGTTAAAAGCCGTTAGAGCTGTCAAAGAGCCTGTAGAAACTTAAGAGTTGTGTAAAAACATAAAATACCAATACAAAAACTTGGCAGCACTATTAATTTCCATTCTAACATAAAGCCCAGCTTTGCTGACTGTGAACCAGAAATTTTGGAATCTCCAGCAGTTCTATTTTTCCTTAATCAGTTTCATAGATCCTGATGAGGATGGCAGATTGGAAAAGAGAAAGAACTAATGATTCCTTAGTACATGTGGCATGTGTCCTGGCACAGCAGGGCTACAGTTTCAAATCACATTGAAATATTCAGGCAGATTCTCCTCTTAATTATACCAGTATCCATCAGGAGCTGCTCATACCAATGTAGGTATGTATGCCTGAGATGAAAACAATCTCACAGTTTGCATAGTACAAGTGCACAGCTTAAAATTGTAACCACACAGTGGAAAGCTAAACAAGGTGGCCTTGGTCTCGATGTGATTACCTGTTAATGAGAGTTACGCTGAACTAATAAGTGAAAAAAACAGAAAAAGAACCCCAGATAGGTTCTGGGAGCAGTGGGAGACGTGCAGGTAAAAGTCCACTGTGCCCTCACACCCCAAAGACCCCCAGTGACCCCAAACTGCTGCAGAGTACCCTCGCTGATTTCCAGCACCAGCTGGAGGTAAGTGGGGCCCTGTGGTGGGAGGGACTGGCCCCAGCCCAGCTGCAGGGAGGCAGCTAAGCTGGAGCCAAGGGGGGTCTCGCCCCGCCCTGGCCCCTACTTTGCCCAGCCCCCCAGGGAGCCACGCAAACAGGCTGTGCAAATAGGCTGTGCAAACAGGTGCGCTTGTCTGCCTGGCACGTGAGTTAGTGTGAAGTTTGAGCAGGAGGTCCCAAGGCCCTGCCAGTGCACCCCCCTAGGGAAGCCAGTCCCAGCCATAGTCAGCCCAACAGTGGCATGACTCAGATGGGCACACACCGCACACTGAGGGTCCCCTCGGGGCCTGCGGCCTCCCGCTCTGGCTCCTCAGAGGCCTCCACCCAGATGGAGCCCATGGTTCTGGGCTCCATGCAGACGGAGCCTCTGGCCCTTGGCTGCGGAGGCTTCCTGTCACTTTTTCAGGCTCTGGGGTCTGGGAGCATGGCCACCTCCCCTTGTGAGTTCTGCTCCCTTTTGGGGTCTCTGGCATGCCAGCTGGAGGAGCTCCAGGCCACAATCCAGAGACTATGTGCCATCAGGGACTGTGAGTAGGAGATCAACTCCTACTGCCAGGCCCTTTTTCCCCGGGAGGCAGAGGGTAGACCACGGTCACCTTCCAGAAAAAGGGAGGACTCAGGGACCTCCCCTTCTGTCCAGCCACGAGGTTGGACCAAGGTGATCAAGGGCCCCAAGGCCCACCACACCAAGGTCCCTGCCCCACTAGAGCTTTGCAACAGATACGAACCTCTTGCAGCCCCAGCAGAGCCTGCCAAGCTGCCAGCTCCCGCAGGCAACACAGGCTCAACTGCAGCTACTGCCACCGCACTTCCCAAGACAAAATGCAAAGACTCCATCCTGAAGGGGACAGAGGAGGCAATCTGCCACTCTGACCCCTTAGCCTGGGACATCTGCTGCTTCCTGGGAGCCCATATTCAAGACATTGCGGAGAAGATCCCTGGGCTCCTCTGGCCCGCTGACCACTCCTTATGCATGTGGGCACCAATGACATGGTTCAGAGCAATCCCAGCAGGGTCATGAAGCACTACAGGTATTTGGGAGCAGGGCTTAAGGGTTTGGGGGCACAGGTGGTGTTCTCTTCAATCCTCCCAGTCTCAGGCTGCAGGCTGTGGAGGGAGAGGAGGACTGAGGTAATGAACCAAAGACTGCGGTGCTGGTGTCATCGGGAAGGCTTTGGCTTCCATGGCCACAGTCCGCTTTTTCATAAGAGAGGCAGTAAAGGGCCATAACCCAAAGGGGAGGGGAGTTCAGGACAAGTGGTTGCTGCTCAAAAGGGCGATCGTGGATGCATAACCAAAATCTATCCCATCTCAGAGGAAAGGCAGCAAAAGGGCACAGCAGGGAACTAACGGACCTCCTGCATCTAAAAAGACAGACCTACAAAGGATGGAGGACTGGCTCCACCTCCAAGGAGGAATACTCTGCACTGGTCCAGACCTGCAGGGAGTGAACCAGGAAACCCAAGGCTGCGACTGAACTCCAACTACCTACAATTATCAAGGACAATAAAAAGTCCTTTTTTAGATATGTGGGAAGCAGGAGGAAAAGCAAGGGCAACATCAGACCCCTATTAAACCAGATGGGACAACTGACACCCAAAAAAAAGCCAACTTGCTAAATGGGTACTTTGTGGTGGTTTTTCCCTTGCCCATTATGGGATGGGAAGGCCCAAGTGAGGGAGATTCCTTACCCTCCATCAATGTTGACCTTGTGAAGGAACACCTTGAGAGGCTCTAAACCTTCAGGTCAGCTGGCTCTGGCAGTTTACACCCAGGGTACTCAAGGAGCTGGCTAGCATCATAGCTCAGCCCCTGGCATGGATCTTCGAGAATTCCTGGCACTCTGGTGAAGTGTCCAATGATTGGAAGAAGGCCAACGTGGTGCCTATCTTCAAGAAAGGGAGGAAAGTGGGTCCAGCAAACTATAGGCCCATCAGCCTGACCTCTATCCCAGGGAAGGTTTTAGAAAAGATTATCAAAGAGGCCATTCTTAACAGACTGGCCAATAGCAACATCATGAGGGATAGCCAGCATGGGTTTTTTACTGCAGGTAGGTCTTGCTTGACCAATCTCATTTCCTTCTACAACCAGGTGACCTATCACCTGGACAAAGGAGAAGACATTTATGTCATATATCTTGACTTTAAAAAAGCCTTTGATCTGGTATCCCATGATCACCACTTAGTAAAACTGGCTAACTGCGGCCTCGACCACACCACAATCTGCTGGCTGGGGAATTGACCACTAGAGAGTGGTGGTTGATGGAAGTCAATCATTGTGGTGCCCTATGACCAGTGGGGTCCACCAAGGCTCTTTCCTATTTAACATCTTCATTAATGATGTTGACATTGGTATCAGAAATGGACTGGCCAAGTTTGCCAATGACACCAAACTCTAGGGTAAAGTGTCCACACCTGAGGACAGGAGGGTGATCCAGGCCAATCTTTGACAGGCTCAGGAAATGGGTGATGGTGTTTAACAACAAAAAATGCAAGATTCTCCACCTTGGGAGGAAAAACCTGCAGCATCCTTATAGGCTCGGCAGTGCTACACTAGCTAGCACCAAGGACAAAAGGGACTTGGGGGTCATGACTGACCACATGATGAACATGAGCCTGCAATGTGATACTGCTGCTAGTAAAGCAAGCAAAATGCTTGCTTCCATCCACAAATGCTTCTCAAGTAAATCCCAGGACAACATTCTCCCATTGTGCTTGGCCTTGGTGAGGACGCAGCTGGAGTACTGCGTCCAGTTTTGGGCTCCACAATGCAAAAAGTATGTGGAGAAGCTTGAGAGGGTGCAGAGGACAGCCACACACATGATCAGAGGTCAGGAAAGCAGACCTTATAAAGAGAGCTGAGAACCATGGGACTCTTCAACCTGGAAAAGTGCAGGCTCAGGGGTGATCTGGTGGCCACCTATAAGTTTATCGGGGTGCTTGCCAAGATCTGGGAGAACGTCTGTTCACCAGAGCGCCCCAAAGGATGACAAGGTTGAACGGTCACAAACTCCTCTATGACCATTTCAGGCTGGGCATAAGGAAGAACTTCTTTACTGTCTGAGCCCCCAAAGTTTGGAATAGATTGCCACTGGAGGTGGTTCAAGCACCTACTCTGAATGCCTTCAAAAGACATCTGGATGTTTATCTTGCTGCGATCCTATTATCCCTACTGACTTCCTGCCCCTGGGGCAGGGGGCTGGACTCGAAGATCTTCTGTGATCCCTTCCAGCCCTATTGTCTATGCAGTTTATGAAATCTATGAATATTAAACACTTTAATTGTCAAATGTGTAGTTCTGTGTGGTATCCTTTAATAACAAAAATATGATTTAACAATAAGCCTTTTTAGAGGTTAATGAGATTAATCTGCTTATTCAGGGGCAGATTCTGATGTCCTTACTCATGCTGAGTAGCAGCTTACCTCTTGTAGTGGTCTCTTGCCTTTGGTTGATTGACTTGAGTAAAGAGCATGTGCATAAACTATCACAAGCAAAGACTCGGGTAGTTAACCTTACTAATGCTGATTATTGTCTTATTACATGACTAGTCCCATTGATTTTGACAACAATGAATCATTTAAAAAAGGTATTATCAAGCACATGCAAAACAAATTGTTAGTTATTTAAACATACGTGTTTTACTTATGGTGCTTCAGGAAGACCATTAAAAAACTTCTAGGAAGTCTTTTTAGTAATAGCTGCAGCTTCCAGAATCACTGCAATTAATGCTGCCACTGTTCTGGACCCACAGGCAAGGATAGATCTGGCACACAGGGTCACATTGGAGCAGGATCCCTTGCATGGGGTCATGCCCATGGACTGACCCTATACATTGACCCCATGCTGGATCAGGCCCACAGACTAACTCCAGCCATGGGATCCAGCCCATGGACTAGCTGAGTGTCACTCATCCAGTCTGCAGGGCCAGAAGGCACCACTGGTCTAGCACGTGGAATTATGATATGGTAATTATAAATAATTGTGTGTTAAAAAAAAAGAAAAACCAAAATCCAGTGGAAAATTTTACAAACTGGTATATTTGTAATCCCACAAACAAGTGTTGTTTCCAAATACCATACGGAGATTTAAGACACAAATTTGGATTTCTCTGAGTTTTAAGAAGATTTTGAAAATTGAACACAGCATAGCTTACCTTTGCCATTAGAAGCTAAGGCTGCCTCTGTCTTTCACACAGTAGGTTTATTCTGAACAAGAGTATACTGCAGCAGTTAGTAACTTGTCAGAGCATAAATCTATTAATAGAAGGTGTTAAAGAAAGCTAATCAATATGGCATATTAGTTTTCAGTTGCTTTAGAATGGCAACAGCAAGATAAGAATACTATCCCACAGCTAATTTTAAATATTTTCTAGCACCATATGTCCTAAACATTTTATAGACTGCTTTTCTCTCTATGACACCTTCTATAGAAGTAGCTATATAAAGTATTTACTATGCAGAAATACAATAATAATAATTGCTAAGGTAGATAAATAATGTAGCACTGTACATTCCCATGGTTGTGATAAGAGTTCTTCATTTATATCTAACATAGGAGGCTTGTCACATGGCTGGATGTCCATAAGTCATAAGGCTATGTTGTATATACTGTGATGTATGCTGCCCTCTGTGGAAACAGAACAATAAATTATTTAATCTACAGGCAGTATGACACTAAAAGCTATAGTAGATACACTGTGTAGCTAGAGTGAATTCCCATGACCTTGACGTGTAATTCATTAACCATTTGTTTAACCTGCTAGCTTCCATGCTAACAAAATGATCTCATATACTGCACCCTATACAGTTTTGTTTCTCACAGTGATGGTTGTCTTAAGGAGAACTGGCACAAAACATGCATTTCAAATCCTCTATACATGCCACCACACAAAACACTTGATTAGGGGATAGGGGGAAGCAAGTAATGGGGAATACAAACAAGAAAAATCTCTTTTCTTTTTCTTCCTGGCTACATTTGATAGGAAAAACTAACTTACTATGATAAACCTAAAAAGCGCTCTCTCTTTTTGCTTGGCTGTAATACAGGGCCAGACCCTGTCAGCAGTATCTAGCTAATCAGTAAGATAACCTGTAGAGCAAGGGTCACAGTATCTGGCTCTGGAATGGATTCATTTTAGACAGAGTTGTATGTTAAAGCATAATTCTAGTATCATCTACTTATAACCACTATAGTGTAATGTTCTAATATAAATATGACATTATGATTAACTGTGTTTTATCTTTAAATAACATAATAAAGTAGTCACCATAGATGATAGGTGAAAACCAGGTCCACTGAAGTTAGTGGGAGTTTTGTCATCAGTTTTGCTAGAACTAGGATTTCATTCAATATAGTACTGGTATTTATTTTTGAATATTGGACCTTCTTTAAAGTTTTAAAAGAAACACCTTTTAAAAGTATCTGTTATTTTGTTTAGCATTTCTGCATGGTGCTTGATCTTTTGGGCCTGATTCATAAAGAGAGATTCTCGAAGTAGGGAAATATGCTGGAAGTTCAACATCACTGAAAATGCAATGAATTATTAAAGGCAAAAGTATTGTACAAATAGATTAAGCATGGGGGAAAAACTTAGTGCTTTCCTACTTATATTTAGTGTTTTTCAAATGGTTATCTGTCTCTGCGTTAGATTTTTATGTCTCCTATTACTGATGTGTCTGAGCACCTCACATTCTTAAATATATTTATGTTCCTCACAATGGTTCTATTAGGGAGTGAAGGACTATTATCTCCATTTTACAGAATGGATCTGAGCACAGAGGGTGACTGTAGTCATGCGGGACACCTGCTCTGACATGCTGTAATTACAGAGCATTGGAGCAGATTCAATTAACCACGTCTGCTGCAACAGCAACCTCAGACTCTTGTGTATTCAGCATCCCTGGGCTTCAAAATGGCAGTTGGGGAGGGGGGACACTTTAACTAAAGATTATTGTATGAGCTTTAAAGTGCCCCCCACCGCTGTTTTGAAGCATGGGACACTGAACACATGAGAAGCTGAAGGCTAATGAATCCTGAGAGCCGCTCGAGTTAAAGCATTGCACCGCCGGAGCACATTTAAAGATGCCCAGGGAGGCTAAGTGACTTGCTTAAGGCTTCTGTACTTAACACTGAAATGTTCTTCATCTTCTCCATATTCTACCAGTACTACTGAGAAAAAGATTTATTATGTTTTTTTCCTTGTACATTATAATTTAGGTTACTGACAGGAACCAAAAGGACAAGAAAGAGAGCAAACTGAAGAGAGATTATCTATTCAGAGTTTAATCTCAAATGATTCATTTAAGAAGGTCTTATGTATATATGTTTAAGATTCACTGTATTGTAATTAATTTGTGCTTTCTTATTCTCTTAATTTTGATAATTAACTAACAATATTCCTTTCAAATCTTATCAGTTCCATTTTAGCCCTCTTGATCTTTATATAACTTTAAATAAGCTTTTAAAGTTTTGTTTGGGGGTTTTTTAAGAACATTGTTATTTTCATGTTAAAATAGTTCCTTATCCTTTTAAGGCCAAATCCATAGTTAAAAATGTTGCTGTTATAACAACATCTTTTTGGGATGTCTATTTTGTTAGTTTGGGGGAGACATTTCAAACATTTTGTAATGGCAGTAGTTCTAATATAAACACAGCTGAACTGGCATAAAACTCCTTTGCCAATATAGTTTTGGTCTTTCTTTGATATACACTGTCCTGACACAAGCATAGTTTCTGGTATGAGCTTCTCCTGTATGAAAGTGATTTGACAGAATATAGCAAGGGGCCCATGACTCTATTATGGAGCTTGGGATTGCAGCCTGGCTTGGTGGTGCTAGCTTGGGGTGATGCTCCATGGCCAAGCAGCAGCAGTGCCCTGAGCTCTCCCCTTGCTTTGCTTGCTGAGGGGATGGGGGATGAGCAGGTCTGGGATGGGGGAGCTCTCTGTCCCTGGCACTGCTCAGTTCCTGGCTCCTCCCAGGCATGGGTAGGGACTGGGTGCCAACTAGGGCATGCACTGTGCAGACTGTGGCAGGGCTGAGGGGATGGGGAAGTTATCTGTACCTGGCACAGTGCTGCAGGGACAGAGAGCTTCCCCATCCCTTCAGCAAGTCAGTGTTGGTGAGCCAAGCTGTAATTGAAAGCTCTATGCAGATGGGAGCTGTCCCCCACTCTGGAACAGCTCCCCCTGGTCACTGGAGCCCAGGTCTGACCTCCAACCTCCCCACCCCCACCAGCCTGGGGAAGCAAGGGATCCTGGAGCTCCCCCTGGCTGCTGCATGGGGATAGAGGAGGCCAGGGAAGCAGGGCATGTTCCCAGATGCAGTTTAGTTACACGTGGCCTTCAGTTTTGGAGGTATGTGAAGTCCTGTCAGAGGAAATAGCAGAGGTCTTCTTGCATTTTGGAGCTTCCAGTTTTGCAACGTGGAATGGCATATCTCTATAGCTCTGTAAAAATATAATAATTTGCTTCCCACCCATTTACGCTTATGGAATCAGCACTGTGACTCTACCTAGCCTTTGTACCTCCCACCTATCTTTGTGGTGCCACACACTCCTGGGGGAATATTTGTGAACATTTATAAACAGTGGGTGTATTTACATGTGTTTTTTACTGTGGAGTACACTAATTAGTTCCACAGTAAAGTGTCACCATCTACACGTGCCAATCTTAGCGTTCAGTAAATTAATTAACTCCACCATAAGATAGTACTGTCAGAGACAATACTATCTTATGACGGAGTAATTAACTGCAGTGAAACACATGTGGACAGTGACCACAGGTGTAAATTGCACCCCATCAGCCCAGGCAGCAGGGAGCCACAGTCCTACCTGCCGCCTGGCCACATAGTTCCACACCTTAGGCACTCTTGTGCCTCAGCCAGCCCTTCTACCACCTCATGCTGCCACCTGGACCCCAGGATTGAACCCCGCAAGCCTGCTGCCAGCCTTGGCCTGCTCCATCTCTTGCTCAAATTGCTATTTTCCTGGGAGCATGTGTAGTTGCAGCACCTGGGAGCAGTGTACTCTGGCTCAAACAGCTCTGGAGTTTATCACTTTGTAGATGCACATGTAGATGCACCCAGAGTATACATTTAACCCCCCCCCCCCAAAAAAAAAAACAAAACCAAAACAAACATGTTATACTCCCCTCAGGAACAGAATGCAAAAGAAGAATGAGAAGAAACCATGTGTGACAGACATTAATCCAGTGGTTCTCAACCTTTTTAGTCTCCAGGCACCCTCCATAACTTTTGTAAATTAAGTGGTACCCCATTTCAAAAACTAATTTAATTATTACAGTGCTTTTCTCCTTGCACAGAGGCCAGGCAGTGTGGGGGAATGGGGGAAGGAACAGGTAGGCAGGGAAGGGTATGTGCTTACCTCCTGGCAGCACGGCCCTGCAGTGGGGATGGGGGAGTTACCAGGCAGGGACAAGTCTGAGCCTATGCTTACCTGCTTCTCTCTTCACACCTCATGGCACCCTTCAAAGGATCTTATGGCACCCTGGGTGGTGTTGCCTCCTCAACTGAAATCACTGCAGTTGTCATATAATGCACTACTTAAAGCTATTTAATAATGATAGTGATGTGGCAAGTGTAAAAGCCTATATAAAATACATAAAATAGACTAGATATGTTTCCATTTTCATTTGAAGGATTTTTTACCTTGTTTTCACCCATTCTTATTCACTGTTTATGTATACTTCTTGAAGTGAAGCTATATTTCTACTAAAGCTCTTGTTAAGGGAGTTTCAGATTCTAAGCTAATGGCTGTTTAATCAGAAAAATAGAAGTAATATTGGAATTATAAAGTATGATTATCCAATTAAGGAACAGAAATCACATCATATTTGTGTGACCAATTGTAATGGATCTGACTGAGTTGGAATTTGCTAGGTTGCAATCTGCTATCAAGGAATTCTGCTGCTTCATCCCCAGGTGTTTAAAACTAGCAGGCAGTCCAGGCACTGCCCTTCAGTGCTGAGGTTTCTTCGAAACACTCCCAGGGTACAGACCTTGCATCATTCTCCCCTCCTTAACAATGGAATTAATTGCCCAACTGCCTGCCCCAGGATTCTGTCTGTAACTGAAAATTATTTTTTCTTTCAGAAGCCAGCTGAAGGTAAGAGCCTTCTGATTTACAGTAAGTTTTCAGGAAATGTGCAGTAACTGTGAGCAAAGTATTTTGCAAACAGTTTCTAAACATGAACTTGCTTTCACTTAAGGGATAAAGCAGAGAAAGTCATAGATCATTACCAAAACAATTTTCTAAAGGCAGTGTCCTGCCATCTATCTCACCTTTCCACTGGCAGACCCTGGGGGGCTTTCTATATTCAAGAAGGCAATGCTTCCTTGTTTCATTCAGCTTCTGGTCAGGCAGTTCCTCCTCAGCTTGAGCTGCTAAAAATGGGTAAGGAGGGGAAAATGCCCATCTGCTCCTGTCATTTTGACCATCTAGTCCCTCTATTAGCTACCTTCATGAGTAGCTTCTATTAGGTAATCATATATCCCTGTCAGGTGACTTTATTCAGGATGACCTCTACCTTGGCAACACAGTCCTCCTTGATAGGAGCTAGGTAATTGAACCATGTGAAGCTACAAGAACAGCAAAGCATTTATAAGCAATCTGTAGGCCAGAATTTGCTTATACAGACAGCTCATCAAAGCATTCTGCATCAGAATTAATATATTCTAAAAAATTGTCTGTGGACAATACAAAAGAGGAAAGAGGACCAAATTTCCCCGAGTGCATTGTGGGATATGGATTCTTTACTTAGCTCTTGTATGGGCCACATGGCAGGAGCCGGCGGCTGAAGAGGTAGGGCTGTGGCAGTGGTGGCTGGTGAAGCAGCTGGAGGACAACTGGAGCTGTCGGCCCTCACTTGTCCTTCTTCTGCTGATCACCACATCCGCTGGAGCCTGAGAGCCTCAGATTCTGTGGCAGGCCTCACCTCCCCTAGCTGGTGGTAGACTGGCAGGCCAGATAGGGTAGCTCTGTGGGCTGGATTTGATCCGTGGGTCATATGTTTGACATCCCTGCTATACATGAACCAGTACAGCACCCTTTAGAGGTACTCATGTGTAACTTTCTGTGCCTGTCCTCAGTGGTCCGCTTAGGTATTAAGGCATGAGCTGTGCTGCCTTCTGCCCTGTGGGTCGACAGCTTGTCCACAACTCAAACTACTAGGACCACGGAAATGTCTCACCTTCCACAACTTTGATGTAACTGGAAATTTAGAGGATGTTGTCTGATTTCCAGTCCAGTGCTCTTTGACAGTCTCAGCTCCTAGCGTGCTAATATGGGACTCCACCCCCCCTACACCCCACCTAGTGCCAACCCATTGTTTCACAGATCTTAAATATGAAAGTGTCTTCTACGGCCTCCTCTGTCCCTCTCCAACAGTGTCAGAGGTTTCTTCAGGCCTCAATCTCTCCCTTTAAGTCAAAATACAGTCTGCTTTAAAGTAAACCAATATTAAAGAAGGGCAGAAGCTGAGGCTGCCACTGCTCCTGTTCTCCACTCATGGTTATATCACCAATCACTTCTTGCTTCTTTCTTTCCAGGCTCGCTAAGACTCCAGGTCGATCCCTGGTCTCTCAGACCCCACTAGCCTCACTCAGGTAAGTGATTTGACCCCTCAAATTTGCATCTTGGCACCAGTCCTTCTGTTGAAGGCTGCCACCAAACACTTCTGGCTTCCCCACATCGTTATGTTCACTGCCAGGAACCCACTTTTGGTTCCAGTCTGATATCAGCTCACGGCATCTTTAAATCTGCTGGAGGAGCCTGGCCTGCCATCGGCATTGGCACACATGCACAAAGTGTGTCCATGCTAGGGGCAGCCGCTCCTTCATGTCAGATGTCTGTGTCTTTGTCAGCTGTCACTGGGAGCATGGCTGCATCACTTGTAAGTTTGTAGGAATGGCAGGTGCATCTGCCCTGCCACAGCATGCTCTCAAACAACCTAATCGTATCTGTGCAACTTGGTGTGGTTCTATTTGGAGGTAATAGCTTGTCAGCCAGTATGGTCACATTCATGCTGCACTCTGCCCAAACTAATAAAGAGCCTGGCTAATTTTCCCAAGCAGCACACCAGACTGATGTGGCACTATCACATATCTGTGGTTCTGCACACCTTTTTGGTTCTTCAACTGGCTCATATATCTACACAATGCTGTACTGTGCTGTGTAGACATACCCTATTTATCTGGCATATATTTCAAATATAGACTCAGCCCCTGGCTTTGGAGGGCACCAGCATTGCATCTTTATTGTTCCCCCAGGGGTGTGTGGCACCTCAAAGGTAGGTGGGTGGGACATAGAGTCATGGTACTGATTCAATAGGGGTGAATGGGTGGAAAGCAAATGATGATATTCTTACAGAGTTGTAGAGATATGCCCATCCCATGCTACAAAACCAGATGCCCCAAAATGCAAGAAGGTATGTTAGAATAGGAAAGATTCCTTGTACATGGAGCAGAAGGTGGTGGGGTTACTGATGATTATTAGCTCCTGGGGAAACTAGTTTCACAGCTTTGGGCCACATACCAAGAAAGTTCTGCTCCTTGTTAGCTGAATGTTACCTTATGGGAAAAGTTCCATGGTTCCAGATAGGTGGAGTTGTCAGATGCATTCTTCATTCAGGAGATTTAGAAAGTTGTTTGCAGGCCCAGCCCATTGAGCACCTTGAAGTTGAGGATTTTAAGCTAACTTGGTATTTTCTGGGAAGTCTGTGTACAAAGTGGTTCATAGGCTTAATGCATGGTGGTAGTTTGTGCTGCTGAGGAGAGCTGTAGTGTTCCGTTAATAATGTGGGGTTTTTTTCCCTATGACTTACAAAGAACAAATATGTGCTTACAATTCTGTAGTTCACCTCCTTTCTCATGTGCAATGCTCAGATTAAAAAGGCTTTGCAATTGGGAGTTCTTCAGGTGTTCCTTCTCCATAATTGTTAGAGCTGTTCCACAGCTTCTATATATTTTCCTAGATAAATCAATGCCTGTTCTGAGATGAAAACCCAACAGTCCCTTTGACTTTACAACAGGTGGAGACCCTGTATAGCACTGTTCTAAAGCATACAATTACTTATGCATGGGCTTGGGTTCTTTACATTCCCTCTTGTTTCCTGCCCAATACAACTGCCCTTGTTTTTCTTCTTTTCTATGGACCTTAGTTTACCAGCAAATCAGCCCATATGTAGTTGTAATGAGAAAATTTGGCTATAGGTAGAAAAATCTTGACAGCATATTTGAAAAAGAACCATTTCTGTTGTTATTTTACTAGTTTCAGTTGTGCCTAATCTGCTGTTTATTCATAATCTTTATTTGGGTGGGAAGAACAGAGGTTTGGATGGGTGGATTTTCAAAGTACAGATGGTTAATTCTCAGTTGTCTTTCAGTGGGAGTTGTGTTTAGGTACCCATTTGCCATTGTGCATTTTGAAAATCTCTCTCTGAGTTCCAAAATCTTGCCCAGTATTTACCTTACAAAAATTTCTGCAAGTGCCTCTAAACAACTTTTTAAGACTAAATATTTCAAGATGTTAGGTCTTCTGTAAAAATGTTGTCTTAAAGAGGAATTCCCTAGACAGTTTTTATGTTCCATGTTTAAGTTAATATCTGCCTCCTTAATGCTAAAATGATCTTGCTTTTATGGTAGTGCTAACATTTTTGAGCTATCTAGTCATTAACTTTATAAAGTCTTAGACATGAACTTTCATTTGTAACTTTATAAATTATGAGTGAAGTGTTTTAAAATTTATTTTTAATTATTTTAATAGTCTATTTCTATATTTTTAATATTTTATATTATCTGAGTTTTCAAGGTATAATTACAGAATGTTTGAGCAAATTAGAAAATAGTGCTTGCCAGAAAGTGTTAGTAGAATAGAAAAAATATTTTTTTAAATATTGTCACAAATATATATCAGTGACTGTTTGACTTGCAGCATAGAGAGAAATTACAATGTTCTTTTGGAAAAATATATTTTCATCAAGTAATGATCCTCCATAACATTGTCTGTATAAAGGGCCAGCATTTCATTCCAGTTTTATCCAGACCTTCACACACTAGAATATTTTTCAGTCTAGGAGCTATTCCCCATGCATAAAGAGATAAATATTAATTTGAGACTGTAGTCACATCATTGAATAACTGGCTGAATATAATGCAGATATGATATACTGTAAGGTATCTATGGTAACTGAAGAAGCATCCTAGAAACAGCTTACTGTAAACTAGATGACATCCATTAAAATTTCTGCACATCAACATTATTAGCAATGCACCCTTTTTGTAACTGAGGGTTTTTTTTGTCTTGATAAGGGGATGTCAGTTCCCAGTTGAATGAGTCAGGCTTGATACCCATCAATAAAGCATCTGTATTTGCTTAAATCCAGAGCTTGAATGAAGCAGAGTAGTATAACATCCATTGAAGGAACTCCTCAGCAAGCTCCATTTCTTACAAACAGCATATGCTGGTGAGTTAGAACAAAGAGTGGCTGAGTTAAGATGTCCCCCTCCGTATACTGAGAATTTACCAGCCTAATCATTCAAGTGGGACTGAAAACTTGGAAGTGCCTTCTCCATGGGTGAATAAGATTAGGATCAGACAAGCATGTTTGCATTGCCGATGCATTACAAAGTCAAGACTGGAATACAATGTGTTAGGACAGCAGAGAAGTTAGAGATCATCATAACCAAGAGCAATTCAAAACATTTTTGCATATCTATTGTAACTACTATTATTATTATTATTATTGTATTATTATTTACTTCAGTTGGGGCCCAGTTTTGGTAGATACTATAAAACCGGATAGTAAGATCAAGAATACGTAAAGTGAAATAGTTGTATTCTTCTTGCACAGAGAACTGAGACATAGAGGGAATTGGACAATATGTTACAGGGTGCCTGTGGCACAATTGGGACCTGGAGCTAGATTTCCCAAGTCTTAGTTTATTGCTTTAATCATAAAACCACACTTTATAATATTAACATTTCATCAGAATGGAGCTCTTCAAATCCAGGGACCCAACTGGGCACCAACTGCCATTTACAATTTACGTTGCTAGTTCCAACGATCTTACAATAGCCTGTATTGCTGTTTCTATTCTATGAAACAGCAATATAGGCTATTGTAAGATTTCTACAAAGGTTCCCTAGAAACCATATTAGGTTTCTAGGGAACCATATTAGGACCTTAAGGTTTCTATCAGGTACCAGTCTGGTTACTTCTCTCTGTTGATACCACAGGGTCATCACTGGAGAATGCAGAAGAAAAGCAGATAAGCTACTAGTGTTATTATTTAAGACAACATAAACCCTAGAGGGGTGGCAACTTAAAGCACCTTATTGTCAAGTTTGACTTCTTATATTTAAAGGCCTACAAATACAATTTGAAGAGCATGGGTGAAATATTTTCACAACAACCAAAATTAACTTTGGGACCTTTAGAGCAACTTAGGTAAGCTGCTGTTTTATTGTTTAATTATTGGCCATAAAATAGAGCAGAGTGAGTTTTCTATCACCTGTAGTAAATGTAGGGTTGAAACAAGAAAAGCAGCTTCATTAAATGATGCTAATTAAACCAAAGCAAATCTTACTAATTATTGATGATCACAGAATATACACAAGGAAAAGAGAGATATTTGATGACTTGTGCCTATCTTGTTAAACATGGAGTAAATGTTTTATTACATGAATTAGGTATATACCTATGATGACAACACTGGGGTTTTGAAGGTAGGCTTAGAGAGTTTATCTGATCCAGCATTTGCCTTTTCCAATATCTTTCTCCTTAAAATCTTCCAACTGTCCTTCATGCTTCTGTAATGTATATTTCAAACTTCTATTATGTCTTTTGCTGTTCTAACTCCTGTTTCTCAGGTAAAATGCAGATACCACGTAAGGTTAACAAATGTGTGCAAAAGCCCTTTTTGTGATATTTATGAGAAGAAAGCCTGATTTGCTTGATGAGGCATCCATTTGCCGGTTCAATGATCTTTTGTTGTTATCACTGGTAGGTTGAAGGGCTGATAACATGTTTTTTGGCATTATCTCTAGAGTATCTTTTCTTGAAGCACTATGATTTCTATTTCCTTGTTTGTTTGTTTTGTTTAGATGGGATTTTAGTGAACCTGTTTTAATTGTCACTCTTTTCAGTGGGAATGGAATGTAAGTGCTGTATTTAGGGGTGTGCAAAACAGGCTCTATTTGATTTGGATTTGAATTCTGCCCAAATCAGGGCCAGTGATTTGATTCTTTGATTTGGATCACTGTCCCTGATTCAGTTTGGTCAAATCTGAATCTGAAGATTCAATGCTGATTCAGAGAATCAGCAATATGGACATAAACACAACTTTAGAAGTTTTGTCTACATACCTCAGGGTACCAGGAACACTGTGATGCTGGGGCAGATGGAGCATCCTACAGGAGTGCGGAAGAGCCCTCCATGTGCTCAGTGGCAAACCTGGGCTCGCCGGGAAGCGCACAGGGGGACCCCCCCCTCATGTCCCCCTGGCTCAGCAATTGGCCACAGAGGGGTCCTGGGTGCCCCCCCAGACCCAGGAGGAACCAGTTGCCAAGCCAGGAGGGCATGCCCTGCCCCCTCCCGCCAGCACACTCCCCAGTGGACCTGGAAGTGTACCGGGAGTGCTTCTGGTCTACTTCTGGATCTGCTGCCGAGCATGCTGGGGAACCCCCTGTGCTTCTGTGGGATACTTCATCCGCCCCAGCATCACACCATTCATGAGCCACTGCTACCTAGAGGTATGTAGAAAAAACATTTAAAGCTGTTTCTATGTCAAAATTGACGAATCTTTCCGAATCAATTTGGAGGGTTCTGATTCGATCCAGAGAGATAAAAGGGTCCTCTGATTCAATTTAGATTCAGAGTTTTGGTCACTGAATCAGGCCAAATCTCCACTGAACCAAATCAGGGACCAAAGCTTTGCACAACCCTACTGTTTTTCTTTTTTATGCAGCCTCATAAATCTTGCAAAAGGCAGCTATACTTTTTGTATCAGGCCTTTGAATGAGTTCAGGAGGTATGTCACCACAGTCACTTCTCATACCATGTTCATTTACTTCATTCTGTTTCAGCTCAGATGCTGGTTCCTGTTCATTTGTAGCTACAGTAACATTCCTTTGCCATCTCTCTGGTATAAAGTTTTTAGCACAGAAATTCTACTTGTCTTGGTCTCTTTGACTTTTTATACTGTCATATTAAACAATAGTAAAGCTCCCATGGCTTGGTTTGATTGTCTCCATTCTTGTCTGGAAGTGTATTATGAGTTATGGGGATATTTGTCCTAACTGTGTTGGTCTAAAGGCATAGGCAGACAAAAGTCTTGGGGCAGAGGTGGTATTTTTCATTAGACAAACTAGATGCTTGCATAAAATTTTCTTTATTTGCAAGCTTTCAGGCCTAAATGCCCTTCATCAGGCAAAGGAGAATTCAAAGATTGTAAAATTTTGCCTCGGCAGAAGCAAAACTTTATATTGCACAATAGTGTAATAGGTATGGTTCTCCTGGGTAGGAAAGTTCATCTGTAAAAAAGCTGTTCTGTGGGTATGCAAATTAGGCTCTTATGAGTTATGTCATTATAATGAGCATCTTAGGATATCTCCCACCTGTTGTGTTTCATATCACATTATTCTTAATTTGTGCCACCTCATATCTGCATAATCCCTCACAGCTGCCCAACATGTTTTCGTTTCCAGTTGGAGGTCTTGTATCATTTTGCAGCATCAAAGAAATCTACTTTCACATACAGCAGCACTGAGAATAAATTATTCTACCTGCAAGCCAGCAATAATTAAGTTTCTCACTAATTTTCAGTATGCACCATTTCCCGCTGTATTTGTATCTTCCTGACAAGTTTATGTAAAATGCATTTGCAGCAGAGCTTGAATTTTTTAAATAATTGGCAAGTGACCTGCAATTGGCATCTGTACAAGGCAGCAGAGAATACTATATTTTTCTCTAAAGAAAAAAAATATTTTCTTCAAAATGCGTAATACCAGTAGCCTTAGTTCCACTCAGACCAGTCCTGAAAACACAAAATGTCTTCTCCTTCCTTAGATGTCAAAATAGAGTGCTTTCAGGGGACAGCTGCTGCTCTAAATAGAACCCAATGAATTATGCATTGATCTCTTCCTATCAATGGCATGCCATTGCATTCTGATTAAAATACTTCTCTTTATTTTAGCACTAAAGATAAGGCAGCACACCATGATTTGGAAAAGTATCAATTATCCACTGAGGCAGATACATGAATTCCAAGAGTTTATTATATTCTGCCCTGCCTTGAGGTTTTAAGTTTTCATAATGTGACTGCCTTATCAGGGCCTCAATGTGTAGGTTTCATAGAAACCTTCAGAGGGGCAGATATGTGTTCAAATGTAGGCCCTGGACACTCCCATAAGCAAACAAACCCCTTCTCACAACTAGCTCTACCTGCAATTACTGTGCTCTCTCTCAAATGTTCAGGAGCAGATGGGCAAATTCCTCTTGTGTCTCATGGGGTGGGAAAGGGTGGAGGTTCAGGTTCTTTTTCCTGTTGGTCTCCCATGAGTGGAGAGAGTTTGTTGATCTGATGCATCCTTGAATGTGAACCTATATCCACCATTCCACCAAACGTGTGTGTGTAGGCTGCTATTTATTTCTTCATTCTGCTCTTTTCCTCTTCAGCATTGCCATTTTTACTTTGGGTTGGGTGGAAAATTGGCTACTGGGACTTAAGCTATGTTGTCCTGCCAAAATGGAAAAGCTGACAAGCATATGTGAAGCTTGTTTTCTGAAAATAGCTCACAAGATTATTTTTCTAAGATTACCAAGAAATTAATTTGACCCTCCCCTCTTAGGCCTTTCAATTTTTACTTTTCTCTGCTGTGTTCAGCAAGTGGGACTCCCATTTCCAGATTAGCCTTCTTGAATGCTCTTTTTTCTTCTATAATGTCTATGATGGCTGTAACTCATATCTATTCAAATAGTTTAAATACGATTACACATAAGGTTATTTTAATTGTTCTTTACTAGATTAAAATGATCTTTGTTTTGTGATCAGTGTAATTAAAATGCCCAAAAGATAATCTTTCTCTCTCTCTTTTTTTTTAGCACATGTTGAGAGTCAGTCGTTCATGGAATAGATTGGCTCAACTTTGTGTGCATACCGACTGTGCCACAAGAGAGAAATTTAGTGAGATGCAGGATTCTGGCACAAAGGTCCTTTCATTATATGAACTGTGAATGTCATGAACAAAGTGGCTGCACACTCAGTGAACCTTGATGATTCTAAATAAGCTGATGTAAGGGGGGTTCATAAGCAAGCCAAGGCATGTACTACTATACATAAATTTGGAGAACACCAGAGTAAAAGTTGCAAGTGGGTGTGTGCAGCCGTTCTTTTCATGTGTAGCCCAGAACAGAAGTCATGGAGGGAGAAACACAGCAGCCACACACCCTGTTCTGAGACTGCAAGGGTGCCTTTTGGCAGGGGCAGATCCAGGATTTCCCAAAATGGGGTGCATAAGTAGCAACCCACACTGCAGAGGTGGTTGCATCTCCCACTCCCAGCCTCCTCTACCCCGATCAGTGCAGGAAGACCAGCCATGGGAATCACTGGAGACTTATTTAAATCCCTAGAGCAGATAGAAATCTCCCTTCCATTCCCTGTTCTACTCAAAAGTATGCCTCCATGCCCCACTCCCCTGCATGCCACTTATTCTTTCTCCACTGTTTGGATGTGGACATGCTAGCCAGCCAGGCTGAGCAGGGGCAGGGCTCCTCTGGGGAGGTGATAATGGCTACAGGGCTTCCGGTGAGTAGTTTCCCCCACCCTGCCCAGTTTGGAGCAGGAATGGGAAAGGGAACTCTACCCCATCCATCCCTACTGCTGTTGTCCTTATTTGTAGCTGAGCCCAGCCCCCACACAGCAGGCAGGCCCCCAGGACAGTGGGGAAAGGTAGGCCGGGGTTGAGGGGTGTCTTTGAGGTGGAAGGGGAAGGGAGAGAGGATTTTCACCTGTTTTAAAGACTTCTAAAAGTCCCCCAAGGCTCCTCCAGTGCAGTTCAATCCAAAAGAGGGTGCAGCCATGACACTGCATGAGAGCCATGACAGGGCCCCATTATCTGCCCCTGTCTGTTGCCCTGCCTGTAAGTGCATGAGACCTGATTCATAATGTAGCAAGTGACGCACATGAATTCCACCCTGAATAATCTGTTAAATACTGCAGCAATTTACATCATTTTAAACCACTGTAAGCAGCTTACTTTTCTTTTTCATTATAATACACTTAGGATTTTCATCAAGCAAAATGTTGCAATCAGTACTAACTTGCCAGGTTTGCCTAAAATGTTTACTTTCCAAGGAATAAGAATCCAGACAATATTCAGAGCAAAACTAGATGCTGAAATGTTGTTAGTCTCAAATCAACTGATTATGGGGATCCTCTTGGTCATATACTTTTTTGCTATTCATGATATTTAAAACATCGTTACTTGTTTCAATGGCATTGATAAATCAGAACAGCATGATTCTAGATACAGATGCATCATTGCATAAACCAAAAAAACCTCACAGGAAGCTATCAGTGATGATCTGTTACCAAATCAAATGAAGAAACTACAAGATTTTCCAAAACAACTGTCTGTAACAGATCATTCACTTTTGGGATGTGTATGCTGTACACCTGTGCAATCAACAACATTTCTGTAAAATACATATGCTAGTCTCCTAGGTTATCTTTATATGGAATTTCATTATGAGAGATAAAGATGAATTAATCGCTTGGCTGGATGCACCACCAGCCAAAGAATGAGTGATCATGACCTGATTACTTCTGATCTGGGCAGAGGATAGTCCTAACCAAATGCATCTATACTGGATGATTCAAAAGAATTGCTTTCTTAAAACCAAGGAAAACTATGAGTAGAATCACTAGGTCAAAAAATTTAGATAGAAAAATAAGTCAAAATCAGGGGCTTTTAGACAACTTTTTCAGTAGGAAAAGGAAAAAAGCAAGTAAAATCAAAAAGCTATATATAATAAATAACAAAAGTGGAAAATAGTAATCAACGTAAATTATAAATTAATAAGTATAGAAAACTGATAGGGAAACTGAAGATATTAAGGAAATATCCACAGCTGGTAGAACTAAGAAGAGTAAGTGAGAATTTTTTGGTATGTTAAGAATAAAAACTTAGTCTAGCAATGGTATAGACCCATTAATAGTTGGAGATTGCTAAGAAAATTGCTAATAATGATGTAAAAAAAGCAGTGTGTTCAATATATATTTCTTCTCATAATGGGAGGGAAGCATGATGTTGAAAGACATTCTTGTATACTGTTAATGAAAGATGTTAAACAATCTCTAATGAGATAATCTTGCAACATAAAATCCATAAAGAGCTGACTAAGGAGACTTCTTGATCTTTGATGTTCATTTTCCGTAAATTTGGGACTATTGGGAATCTAGGTATCAGAAGATACTTTTGTAGAAGAATGGAAGAGGGCTTGCTAACTGTCAGTACTTAAAAAGGGCAAGCAGGAAGACACTAATCACTATTGGTTAGTTAGCATAAGATTAATCCTCAGAAAAAAATAAAGGAAAAACTAACGTGGTATTGAATTAATAAAGAAATAGACTGCAGTAAAATAATGACTATACAGTTAGCATAGTTTTTTGGAAAAAAAGATCTTGTCAGTAAAACCTGATTTAATTCTATGAGGACTTTACCAGTTTGGGTGATAACTGTGTGTGTAACCCATGAATACTGATTAAAATGAGTATTACATAATATCAATAACACATTAAATTGATTGATAATTGGCTAGCTAACAGATCTGAGAAAAGTAACTGCCAGTGGGGAATCATCACCGAAGGGGCACATTTCTAGCTGGATTCTACAAGGACTGGTACAAGGGCTAACATTTTCATCAGTGATACTCAAGTAAATATTAAATCATACTACTAAAACTGGGAACGGAACAAAGATACAGCAGAAAAGTAAATAATGTTAGGTAAATTGCAAGCATGTCCTGGTCTTACCAATCAGTCCAGATAGCTCTTAATATAAGTCAGAGTTAGACATTTAAGAACAAGGAGTACCAGCCACACTTACAGAATACAGGAGGCACCCTAGAAGGGTGAGGTCTTCAGAAAAGATTTATGGATCATAGCAGACAAGCATCATGGGTTATGTTGCTCATGATCTCTGCCAAAATATGGGCTAATGCAATCTTTTAAGTTATAAAAAGGGGAGTTATGTAGAGGCATTGGTGAAACCAATACTGAATGACTATGCACAATTCTAGTGTCCAGGTTTTAAAAAAGGACATTGAAAAACTGGAGACAGTACAGAAAAGGAGCCACAAAACTTATTTCTGGGTTGAAGAAAATGCCATACTGTGAAAACCTGAAACTGGGGAAGCACTGACGTCCCGGAGGAGAGGGGAGCCAGGTGTCCAAGAAGAGTGGTTGCTCCTTAAGGAGACGATCCTCCAAGCCCAAAGGGAAGTAATCCCAACATGAATCAAAGGGGGCAGGAAGGCACAAAAGCCCCCATGGCTTACCAAAAGCATCCAAGAATGTCTCCTAGCTAAAAGGGAGGTGCACACCCAATGGAAGGGAGGGGCCATCACCAGGGAGGACTATACTGCGGTTGCTCGGGGATGCAGGGGGACAGTCAGGAAGGCCAAGGCAGAGCTGGAACTGGGACTAGCTTCCCGGATCAAGGACAACAAGAAGTCCTTTTTTAAATACACAGGGGGCCAAAAAGAAGGTTCTGGGTAACGTGAGGCCCCTGCAAGACACGCTAGAAAATTTGGTCATCACACCAGACGACAAAGCTAACCTATTTAACGATTTCTTTGCCGCCATTTTCCTGAGCTGGGACCGGAACAGCCATCCCCCGCCTCTGGGCCCCTCTTAAACCCCAGGGGAGGTGCACCTAGGCCAAGGGTTAGTGAGGAACTAGTCAGGGAACTTCTGGAGGGACTGGATGTATGCAAATCAGCTGCTCTGGATGATCTCCACCCTAGAGTATTGACAGAATTAGCTGAGGTCATTGCGGGATCCCTGGCACAGCTTTACAAGCACTTGTGGTGCTCTGGTGTGGTGCCAGAGGACTGGAAGAGGGCCAATGTGGTTCCCTTCTTCAAAAAGGGGAGGAAGGAGGACCCAGGAAATTATAGGCCAGTTAGTTTTACCTCAATCTTGGGTAAGCTTTTTGAGAGAATTATTCTGGCACATGTCCATGAGAGGCCAGCAGGGGAGATTATGCTTAGGGGCAACCAACACGGGTTCATTAGATGCAGATCCTGTCAGACCAACTTGGTGGCCTTCTATGACCAGGTCACCAAATCCTTAGGATGCAGGGGTAGCAGTGGACATAGTCTTCCTGGACTTTAGGAAGGCCTTTGACACTGTCTCTCACCCCATTCTCATTAAGAAAATGGGGGACTGTGGTACACAGTCAAATGGGTTGCCAACTGGCTGGAGAGCTGCACTTAGAGAGTGGTGATGGATGGGTCATTTTCAACCTGGAGGGATGTGGGCAGGGGGTTCTGCAGGGCTCAGTCCTCGGGCCCGCACTGTTCAACATTTTCATCAGTGACTTGGACGAGGGGGTAAAAAGCACCCTGTTCAAATTTGCTGATGACAC
>NW_017728951.1:60030768-60079259 GCF_001723895.1 Crocodylus porosus
GGCAGAGGGTAGATTTAGGCTAGATATCAGGAGGCGCTACTTCACGGTCAGGGCGGCTAGGATCTGGAACCAACTTCCAAGAGAAATGATGCTGGCTCCTACCCTGGGGGTCTTTAAGAGGAGGCTAGAGGTACACCTTACTGGGCTCGTTTGACCCCAGTCTTCTTTCCTGCCATGGCAGGGGGTTGGACTCGATGATCTGCTCAGGTCCCTTCCGACCCTACTAACTATGAAACTGTGAAACTATTATTAATTTATCCAAAAGAAGGTTCAGAGGTGACTTGATTAAAGCAAATAAGTAAATCCATGGGGAAAAAATGGTGGATACTAAAATGTTCTTTAATCTAATGGACAAATAACCAAGAGCTAGAAGCTGAAGCCAGGCTAAATAAAATTGGAAATAAGGCATATATTTTTAACTAAAAAGATGATTGGAACAACCTACCAAGGGCAGAAGTGAATTCTTCATTTTAGGGATAAAATCCAGACTAGTTGTCTTTTATTAAGTTATATTCTTTAGTCAAACTGAAGTTATTGAGCTCAATACAGGGAAACAATGAAATTAAAAAATATATAATTCTATATTATATATTATACATATATTATAAATATATTCTATAATTATTTAATTATATATATAGTTTAGATTAGATAATCTAATTGTACCTTCTGGCCTTAATTTCTATGAATTTATGGCTATTTGAGTAGAACAGATATATTTGTAACTCAGGGAAACAGCACTGTAAACATCGATGTTTCTGTATTATGATGCTGAACTCTGAGCTGGTTGGGGCATTATTTTTTCTACAGTGAAAATGTTTAATGAATTTAAAAGAATCGATTTTCATCTAAAATTTCTTTTGAAAATGTAGCCTTTTCTTGATAAGCAATTAGAAAGTTTACAGAATATTTAACCAACTCTTTCCAATACTTGTATTGGAGTAGCTAAGTGAATGTCCAGTAGTTCTTGCTGTATACAATTTAGTGTGGGGTATTTAATTGATTATTTGCTCTTCTTTTGGAATTTTCTTCCTGGTCAAAGGCACTGGCTTGCCAACTCCCAAGTCACGTTGCTAAAGTTGTCTCTGTATAGCTACACTGAAGGCAACAGAAGGGGTTTTCCAATAGACCTTAATGATATATTTCAACCATTACTTTTGAATTGAGAGAGTAATTCAGTCTTCCCAAGTCCTCATTCATTGACCACTGTAGAGACTGACAACAAAAGTAGTTATTCATTCTAATTATAGTCATTTTACTACATGGGGGTCTATCCCAGAGGAACTGGACTCAAGCAATGCATTGCATTCACATAAATACAAAATTGTGGAGTAACTGGTTGAACTAGGTGTAAGTATGGCCTTCAAGCCAAATCCAGACCACAGAAAGTTTGGGTCTGGTCTGTGATCAGATGTGTCAGAAACTAAAAAAAAACCTGATGGAACAGCAGTGTATATATGAAGTATCACCTTAAAAGTTAACAGTTATTTGGTCCTAACCATATTTCCTTCATATTACATACTGTGTGAAGAGCAAAATGTACACTACCAGCTACAGACAATTGTCGCACCCCATAACGCTGGTGCACCCTTGACCTGCGAACCTGGGTTGGCACGACCGGCTTGGCGCAAGGAGGGGGATTTATGACTGGGCAGGTGGGTGATAACGGTGAGCAGGAGTCAGTATGATTTAAACACAGCGTGATGGTTTCACAAAAGATTTATTTTACTTAAGCTTCTGATGTGCTGGAGCATAGGCAGAGAAGCTGATTGATTTAGTTACAGCATGCAGATATCATGTTACCCAGCAATTACAAGGTGGGTAAGACAGTTGCTTCCGAGCGATTCATATGAGCCATTGCAGTCTGCAGATTACTAAGAGCTCTTGATAAGAAAGATAACGCCAAAGACAGAGAGATAAACGGACTGGTAAGACGAGATACGCCAGAAAGATAACGTAGGCGGAGAGATGCACGATCTGTTCTTCTTGAATGTATACACAGTTCTCTGCTCTCTGCTTTGGGCGGAAGTTCGTTCAGAGTTTTATTTGACACAGGTGACCAATTACTATACGTCAATCATAAATAATTAACGAGCTGGCACTTGTGCTCTCTTTGTTTGCTCCGGTTTCATAAAAAAGGGGGGTTATTTTTACTTGGGTGGTACTGGTCTTGTTTGGGCACAGGATGGCATAGTATATTTAATTTTACAACTTTATTAAAGTCAGCTAATCTTGTTACTATACGTACTTTATCTTTTGTGCTGGGCTGTCAAGGTCAGTTTCTCTCTTTCATATGAAAAGCTCAAGTAATTTGAAATGAAGCACAGATAGGGGTGTGTATATGCAACACTGTTAATACAGAGGGATAAATTACAACCACAAAGTTTGTTGTGTTAGTCTCTGACCTTTTGTCTCTGACCTTTTGCCATCGGCATCTGAAATCAAAGACAACAATATTATTGGATAATAAAGAAAATAATAATTCCAATTTGGTTAATTTCAAACCAGCAATTTTGAATGGAAAGTTTCTATCTGATTATGAATCAGTTCCCCATGAGATACATGTTTATCAAAGCAACCTTTTAGATTAGGGTTGAGTTATATTAGCAAACATGTCTAAATCCAGTCAATGAAAGGATTTTATTTTCATTCAAAAAAGCTCCTTTTATACAAACCAGACATGCATTTCACTAACTGGCATTTACCCAGCCCAACTTAGATCTAAACTCTGTGGCCCTCCCTGCAGCTCCCTGCAATTAGTCTTGAGACTGGGGCCAGTATAGTTACTCTTCAGAATTTTTAAGGGCACGAAAAACAGGATAGCTGAAATCTTCCAGTTTTTAAAATCCTAAATTGAATTTGCTCATCTAGGTTGGATGTTTAAATGACTAGTTTATGAGGTTTGAAAATTATACTGTGTCTTTGAATAAAATTAATCAGGAATAATAAAGAATAGTTATTTTGCGCATGAAAAGATATGTAAAAGTAATTATCTATCTGATAGTAAAGTAAATGTTTATGGAGCTTGTGGGCCTAGTCTGGTAAAAAAAAAAAAAAAGATGACACTTCTTTTTACAGCATGCAGATTAATGGTATAACTGTGTAACCAAAACACTGAGCTCCTTTAGGGCTGCTATTCTGGCCACTGTAGCAGTGCTCTTGCTGCCCAAGCAGGGCTCTGCACAACTGTCCTACTGCTGGGCAATAGGCACTGGTAACCTACCATAATGGGCTGTGTTTCCCCCACCTGGAGACCACCCTGCCGCTGCTTCTCCCTAAAAGTAACAGATGTAATACACCCCTATTCAAGCCACTGCCATAATCTAGCCTGACTTAAGCTTTGAAATTCTTATTGGTAGAATTTAACATGGAAGCTGAAGTGTGTGTGTTCCAGCCCTTTAATTGCAGAGCAACACAGGAAAGCTCTCCTACCAGAGGGAACTAAAGGAATGCTTTCTGAGCCGGCCTTCTCCTCATAGGAGCCTGTTAATTAACAGTCTGTCCTCTACCCAACCTGGGAATGGGGTAGGCCATCGATTGGCTGTAGGGAGCTGCTGAAAAGCAGCCACTGGTACAGATAGCTGGGGAGGGGTGCAGCCCTGTGAAAATGTGACTCTCAGTTAACTTATTGGTAGGATGGGGCCTTCTTTCTATGGTGGGAATTCTCTTCGTTCCTCCCACAGGAAAACAGACCCATTCTTGGCTGACGCAGGGCAAAGTAGGGGATTCTGCCAGAGTGGCAATGCTCCCTGAGTGTGGGGAGCCTTGCAGTCATGGCATAGCTGTTTCCCACCCTCTTTATGCTTCCCTCCACCCCCCACTCCACCTGGAGGTGTGCAGGGGATGAGAGACAATTCTCCTGCAGGTGCAAGGCTCCTTCTGGCACAGCTGTCTCCCACTTCCACATGCTTCCAGACAGGGCTTGAGAAGGATTCCCGCCACAAAAGAATGCTTCCTTCTCACAGCATCAGCTCCTTGGTATGTGTGCGGGGGCAGATTTTCTCATGCAAGATTCATACAAGGCTTCCTGACAGCTCACCGCTAGGCAGACTATGAGGGTACAAGGATTCTCCTTCCCTCCCTTTCCCTTAGTGGCATATAACCTGTTTCTCACCTTAATGTATAGAGGTCTCTGTATAAATGAATGAAAAATATTAAGAGGCACATAATTAGGCTGTATGGCTGACATGCCTTGATGTAATAGCTGCTCCTCTGACTCATGCATATACCCAAATAATAGTAGATATTTATTTTGGAGGGCAGAATTTGAAAAGAAGGAACCTTCCATATCATAAGCAGCTGAGCACTTAAGAATAAAATAAGGGTGCTTGTGCACATGAAATGTTGGAAATAATAGGCTAGTTTCTCAGATGGAGAGAATTAACAGAGGTCTCCTGACATCAGTGGAACGATAATACATTAGACCATCTGCAGATACAGCTCATTGAAAGGAAATAGTTAAAAAACAATAGGATGTAAGAGTTTTTCAGGAACATGTGAAGAAAGGATAAATAAGGAGAGTAAGGGCCTTGTTACATGCTAATGTTAGATAGCTCCTGGAGCTCTTAACTCCTGGATTGTCTGCATATTTAACATCTGAAACCAGTTTTAAGCACTCTTCAGGCTACTTAAAGTTATGCCACTCCAGTCACTTTTGATCTAGTCTCCCATGATATCCTTGTGGAAAAACTGGAAGATTGTGGGCTTAACTGCTCAACAGTTCAGTGTGTGGAAAACTGGCTACATGGTAGGAAAGTTCTCATGAACTCCCAGATAATTCTCATGAACATGTCATCCCGGCAAGAAGTGGCCAGTGGTGTCCCTCAGGGGTCCATGTTTGGACCAGTGCTTTTCAATATCTTTATCAATGATTTGGATGTGGGGGTGAAAAGCTCACTGCCCAGGTTTGTGGATGACAGCAAGTTATGCAGGAGCGTAGTCATGCCAGAAAATAGGTTGCAGATATGGGTGGACCTGGACTGGAGAGCTGGGCAGACCAGAACTAGATGAAGTTCAACACTCCGAGGTATAATGTGCTCCATCTGGGGGCAAACAATCCCCGACATACCTACAGGCTCGTTGGCGACAATTTGACTTGCACCATGGCCGAAAGGGACCTGGGGTAGTGATCAACCATCGCATGAACATAAGCTGGCAGTGCAATGTTGTGGCCAGCAGGGCAAACAACACACTGGCATGCATTAACTATTGTATCTCATGCAAAACTAAGGAAGTAAACTCTCTACTCTGCACTGTACTCTGCACTGGTAA
Source organism: Crocodylus porosus (assembly GCF_001723895.1). Classification (NCBI taxonomy): domain Eukaryota; kingdom Metazoa; phylum Chordata; order Crocodylia; family Crocodylidae; genus Crocodylus; species Crocodylus porosus. The sequence goes on from NW_017728951.1 coordinate 60,036,040, forward strand.
GACCACAGCTGGAGTACCATGTCCAGTTCTGGGTGCTACACTTCAACAAGGACATGGAAAACCTTGAGAGGGTCCAGAGAAGAGCCACCCATATGATCAGGGACTTGCAAGACAAGCCATACAAAGATAGGCTGAGGGACTTGGGTCTCTTCAGCCTACAGAAGAGAAGGCTGAGAAGGGACTTGATAGCTGCTTACCGCTACATCAGCTTGCTGAATAGCTGTTCACCAGAGCACACCTGGGGAAGACCAGAAGCAATGGATATAAACTCCTGGAAGGTCGCTTCAGGCTCAATTCCAGGAAAAACTCCTTCATAGTCAGGGTGTCCAGACTGTGGAATAAACTCCCTCCAGTGGTGGTGCAGTCACCTACCCTGGAAATCTTCAAAAGGAGACTGAACAGTCACCTCACTGGGGTCATTAGCCTAGTACAGGGGGACTGGACCCAATGATCTACAAGGTCCCTTTCAGCCCCTAACAATCTATGAATCTATGACAGACAGTGCAGGCAACCACAAGTAAGCAGAGGGAGTGGGGGGGAACCCTGGAGACAGAAGGGAATAGCATGTTTGGAGGGGACCAGGGGAATTATGAGAAGTGGAGAGAAAACCCTGGGGAAGATGACAAGGGAGCCACAGGGGGAGGAGGAAGGCCAGAATGGGCAGAGGGGATTCTTACTTTATATTCCTGCAGGCTTCAACATGTAACTGCTTCAAACTCAATCTAACACTTACATGGCACATCTACACATGCCACTGGGGGCAGCATTGGCAACGCATAGGGGGTGCACATGGGTGCATGTGTACCTCCTGAGATTGGCCATGCACCCCCTGGAAGCACCAGCCGTGAAACAGGAAGTGCCAGTGGAAGTGCACTTCTGGTTTCACTGCTGGTGGTTCTGTGCTCAGCACTTGGCCACTGGGGGACCCCTCCCCCCCGGTCTGTGATCGGCTGTGGGAGGCCCCTTTCTGTTGGCAATCTGGTGCTCCCCCAGACTTCAGAGGCACCAATTGCCCATGGGGGGCAGCAATAAATTGCAGAACTTATTGCTCCTGGGAAAAACCCAGGCATGTGTCTGCGTGTGCACCTGGACTGCAGCACATTGAGCTGGATTGCAGCAACCCTGGCTGGCAAGGGCCTGAGGGGTCCCCTTGCCAGCCTGAGCCTGCTCCAACTGGGCTCAATATGTTGTGGAGGGACTGGATGGAGCACTTCAGCATGGAGCTAGCCCAGGAGTGGGCAGTTATTTCGGTCGGAAGGCAGCTTACCAAGTTTGGCAGGCTGTCGAGGGCCACTCCCCTTGACAGGTGCCCTGCCTCTGGTTGCCATCTTGGACTGGAAGTCCCATCCCCTAGCCCCTGACCTTTGCCACCAGAAATCCCTTCCCTTGCCCCCCCAGAAGTATTCCTTTCAGCAAGGGTTTGCCATCTCGGAACCAGAAAAATACCAAATTATATTCTAAAAATCAAACATCTACTACAACATTCATTCATTTCATTTAAAAAAATATTTTTGTCTTGATTTACAGGTTTGTGTAGTGCACAAAGAGCTGATTGTATAATAGCTTAAATTAGTCTTACTCTTGTATATTCTGAGGGGTATGGGTGGCTGGGTATAGGCTTGTGGGGGCTGTGGGTGTGTGGGTATGTGGGGTGAGGGAGCATGTGGATGTGTGGGGATATGTGGGGGTGTGTGGGTGGGTATGGGGAGAGTATGCAGTTTCTGGGGAAGTGGATAGGCATGGGGGATGTGGGTGTGGGAGCATGTGGGTGTGTGTGTGGACATGTGGGGTATGGGTGGATATGAGGTTTGTCGGGGCCTGTGAGTATGTGGGGGTGGATGGGGAGGGTTGTGGCATGTGTGCAGGGGGAGAGTTTGCCCACAGCCTCACCACAGCAGGTAGAGTGCCCACCAGTGCTCCTCCAAGCCTGGATTCCATGCTTCTGCTGCTCCTGGCCCCAGGGCACCTGTGTGGCCCCATGGTCCCACTTGCAGCCAACTCCCCCTCAATCTGCCACCACTGCCCTTCTGCTGCTTCCCTGTCCTCCCTGCTCACTGCTCCAGCACCACATCCCAGCTGTACAGTCGAGACTGCAGGATGCAGCAGGAACTGGACCAGCCCAGCCGGCACTGCATGGAGCCAGCCAAGAATGGCAGGGTCCAGGCCAGCTCCTGCAGTGTCCTGCAGCTGGGAGCCACATGGTCCTAGAGTGACTGGCAGAAGGGGTGGGAGGGTGGAGGGGAGCGGCAGCAGCAGCGGGCAAATGGCTGCAGCATCACATGCCAGTGCCCCAGGGCCACCACCAGTGGGGCCTAGAGTGACGCAGAAGGAGCATGGGGCCTAGACCATCAGGGGCTCTATGGAGCCAGGCTGGGCTGTGCCATCAGGGAGAGGGGGAGCTGGCTCAACTCCAGAGCCCCTGCCAGCCCAGGACCCATGCTCCTGCTGCCCTGCTCTGGGCCCCACCTGTGTGGGCCCCACAGTTGTGCCCAGCTGTTGCTGCACTCCCATGTGCCTGCTCGCTGCCCCATCCTCCCACCTGTCGCTGCTTCTACCGCTTTCCTGCCTGCTGCTGCCATTGCTCCTCTCCACTCCCCAGCTGGCCACTCCAGCACCACATGGTTCTGGCTGCAGTGCCAGGACTGCTGCAGCTGACTCATCCGAGCCCTGAAGACTGGGGCAATCACCCGTGGTCCTCCCCTGCTTCCCTCACCCCACTTTCTTATCTGAATTTCCTACTCCAGCACAGGGAGGCAGGAACAGCCCCACAGAACCCTCTGCTAGGCATGATTTTCCAGCTGGGGGTTGGGGGTGTGCGAGCCTTGCTTCTGCAGCAGCTTGGTCCTGCTGGTGGTTTCCCCTGGGTCCTAGTGCCCCAGTCTCCTGTGATCTTTGACAGGCAGCCAAGGGCAGATAAATATTAATTTTCTGAATTTTAGGGGCCCCATGGGTTGGCTAGAATAGACTGGTGGGCCGGATCTGTCCCGCAGGCTATATTTTGCCCACCCTTGAGCTAGCTGGCAGGCAGCCTCAGCAATGAAGTACCATCATGCCCCAGCCAGCCACTGAACCTCTACACATGCACTCCTGTACACAAAAACATTCTGCAGCAGGGTAGGATGTGTGTTTACAAGTCCTACCCTGCTGCAGAGTTTATTAGTTTCCTGCACCCTAATAGGGGTGCACAAGTAGATGCTGAGATGTTTATTGAGGAGTTAATTAGGCATAGTAAACATCTCATGTAGATGTGCCTACACAGATCAACATTGGAGCAGATCACAGTGTTAGGTGTAGCAAGGCCCTAAGAACATAGAACTGAAGGGAACCTCATGGTCCATTGAGCTCAGCATCTTGTTGTTCTTGGTAATCACATCATATAATCAAGTCCAGCTCAATATTAGGTACCCTTTTGCCAGCACTAGTCTGATTCAAGGTTTGTTCCAGATCATCACTCAGATTGTTAGGATCTTGTCAGCTAAATAGTTGAGGTTATTGACTGCAGATAAGAAAACAAGGGGGGAGAATACTCTTGAATTAGACAATACTTTCCTTATCAGATTAAAACTCAAATTCTAAGAATTTAAAAGTTAACCTTTTAAATCAAAAGTATTTCCTTCCAACTTCCTTATAATTATTACAATTTATAAACCAATTTGGGGCTCATCCCAGCACCTGGTGAAACCAAAAACTTCTGTCCACTTCATTTGGAGATCAGTAATGCCCTGGACCTTTGGTAGCCTTGACATTATTGAAAGATAACTTTTATGGAGGTCACTCTTACTAATGCTGGACAATGGAAGGCACTCCAGGTGGGAATTCCATCCAACCAGTTGGACATGGACAGAAAAAGTCATAGGAAGCAGTAGCAAGCAAGGAGTAATGCAATGGTAAATATGAAATTGTAACTAGCAATTGGAAGCATATAACAAAAGGGCAAGTCCTACTGCTGATAGTGTTTAAAGTCATCCAGGCTTTAGAGACCGTATTAAACATACCAAAAAAATTCAAAAGGGTTTAAAACAAGGCAACTGGACAACACAATATTATGTCTAACTTGTATAAGCAAGCATAATGCAATGCATGCTGGAAGAACAAAAAATATTTTCTCTTCTACACTAATAGATTCTAAATGAATTGCAGTCTAAGTAGGAACATAGGACTGGAAGGGTCCTCCCAGGCTATCAAATCCAGTGTTCATGGGCAACCTTGTAACAGACATGGGTCCAAAGGGGTCCACAAGGACATCCGACCTTGCACACCACATTTGCAAAGCACCTGATAAAAATGAAAAACTACAGTGTGCTACAGGATTAGAACTGGAAAAACAAGGTGCCACCAAGGAAGGGCAGAACAAATAAAATGTTTGGTCACCACTATGAGCAAGTCAAAGAAATTATCTGCCCAACATGAAGTAATACAAAAGTAGTACCTGAGGACCTAACTGAGATGGATAGCACTAGGTACAATCCAAGTGTACATTAAATCAATAGACAGCCCCTATGCTGAAGCATTTAAAATCTATACACAAAACAGATGAATGGTGGGATGACAGATTGAAGGGTGAAGTAATTTGCACAAGGTTACTCAGCAGCTTAGTAGCAGAGCCAAGAAGAGAAATGCCCTCGTTTTCGATGCACAATCACTAGACAAAACTGTGTAGCAAAATCAATGTTATTCTGAAAACGAAATATATTAATTTTTTTTTCTAATCCCATGTGACTATTCTTATTTATTTGGAAAGTGAGAATGGGAAACAATACTTGCAAGGGATGGCATGTGAGAATATTAGAATAAATATGTTTGACATTATAAAACCTTGATTTGTCATAATCTTTTACCTATCCATGTCACTTTTCTTTGTACGTTCCTTATGATTAGTCAAGAGGCAAAGAAAATACATAATTATGAAAAGTGATAGTATATAGACAAATGGCAAACAACCATAAAAAGAACTGAGAAGTTCTCTTACCTTGTATCATATATGTGTTGTGCTGTGCTGCACTGCAGGGAGTGGGTCAGATTTATTTTTATTTCAGTTTCATAGATTTCATAGACATTTGGGCTGGAAGGGACCCCGGAGGATCATTGAGTCCAGCCCCCTGCCCCAAGGGCAGGCAGTCAGCAGGGTTCATAGGATCCCAGCAAGATAAGCATCCAGATGTGTCTTAAAAGTGTTCAAAGTGGGTGCTAGAACCACCTCCCGCAGCAGTCTATTCCAAAACTTGGGGGTTCTTTCTTATATCCAGCCTGAATCGGTCGCAGCAGAGTTTGTGACCATTCAATCTTGTCATCCCTTGTGATGATCTGGGCAGTCTGGTGAACAGACATTCCCCCAGATCCTGATGAGCACCCCCGATAAATTTATAGGTGGCCACCAAATCACCCCTGACCCTGCGCTTTTCCAGGCTGAAGAGCCCCATGGCTCTCAGCCTGTCATTGTAAGGTCTGTTTTCCTGACCTCTGATCATGCACATGGCTCTCCTCTGCACCCTCTCAAGCTTCTCCACATCCTTTTTGAATTGCGGAGTCCAAAACTGGCTGCGGCTTCACCAAGGCCAAGTACAATGGGAGAATGACATCCTGGGTTTTACTTAAGAAGCATCTATGGATGCAAGCCAGTGTTTTGCTCACTTTACTAGCTGCAGGATCACACTGAAGGCTCATGTTCATCTTGTGGTCAATCATGACCCCCAACTCCCTTTCATCTGTAGTGCTAACTAGCGTAGCACTGCCAAGCCTATAAGCATGCTGCAGGTTTTTCCTCTCAAGGTGGAGAACCTTGCATTTTTTGGTGTTGAACACCATCAGGTTCTCGTCCGCCCTTTTCCTGAGCCTGTCAAGATCTGCGTAGATCACCCTCCTGTCCGCAGGTGTGGATGCTTTACCCCAGAGTTTGGTGTCATCAGCAAACTTGGCCAGTCCGCTTCTGACACCAATGTCCACATCATTGATGAAGATGTTAAATAGTATAGGCCCTAAGACAGAGCCTTGGGGCACCCCACTGGTCACAGCGCACCAAGACGAATGGCTCCCATCGACCACCACCCTCTGGGCCCTACCACAGAGCCAATTCCCCAGCCAGCAGATTGTGGTGAGATCGAGGCCGCAGTTAGCCAGTTTAGCCGAAAGGTGGTCATGGGATACCAGACTGAAGGCTTTTTTAAAGTCAAGATATACAATGTCAATCTCTTCCCCCTTGTCCAGGTGATAAGTCACCTTGTCATAAAAGGAAATGAGATTGGTCAGGCAAAACCTACCCGCAACAAACCCATGCTGAATATCCCTCAGGATATTGCCTTCAGCTAGTCTGTTAAGGAAGGCCTCTTTGATAATCTTTTCCAGGACCCTCCCCAGGATAGAGGTCAGGCTGATGGGCCTGTAGTTAGCCGGACCCACTTTCCTCCCTTTTTTGAAGATAGGCACGACATTGGCCCTCTTCCAACCATTGGGCACTTCACCAGAGCACCAAGAGCTCTCGAAGATCCATGCCAGGGGCTGAGCTATGATGTTAGCCAGCTTCCTGAGTACCCATCAGGTGTAACCCATCAGGGCCAGCTGACTTGAAGGTATCCAGCATGTCCAGGTGTTCCTTCACGAGGTCAGCTTCAACAGAGGGCAAGGAATATCACTCACCTGGGCCATCCCATGGGACTGGTGAAAAACTGATGCAAAGTACCCATTTAGCAAGTTCGCTTTTTTCTGAGCATCAGTTGTCAGTTGCCTCATCTGGTTTAGCAGGGGTCCAGTGTTGCCCTTGCTTTTCCTCCAGCTCCCCACATATCTAAAAAATGACTTTTTATTTTCCTTGATATTTGGAGCTAGCGGGAGTTCCATCACAGTGTTGGCTTTCCTAATTTGCTCTCTGCAGGTCCGGACCAGAGCAGAGTATTCCTCCTTGGTGGTGGTTCCCGTCCTCCATCCTTTTAAGACATAGGAGGTCTGCCAGTTCCCTGGAGAGCCAAGGGGGCTGCTGTGTCCTTTTGCTGCCTTTCCTCTGAGACAGGATGGACTTTGCTTGTGCATCCAGGATTGCTCTCTTGAGGAGCAACCACTTGTCCTGAACTCCCCTCACCATTGGGTTGTGGCCTTTTAGGGCCTCTCTGACAACCTCCTTAGCTTGTCAAAGTCAGCTTTCCTGAAGTCGAGGACTTCTGTATTACTGACTGACTTGCCAACTTTGCGGCAGATGGTGAAGTTGATCAACCCATGGTCACTGTCACCCAGCTTCCCTTCGATCGTTAGGTCACTGATTAGGTCGTCCCCAGTTGCCAGTACAAGGTCAAGCACCACTTTACCTCTTGTCAGCCCATAGAATTCCTGCATCACATAGAGGGCATCCACGCAAGAGGAAGCTTTGGGACCACTCAGATTTGGCTGAGCACTCCTCCCACAAGGTGTCTGGGTAGTTAAAGTCTCCCATGGCAACCATACATTGTGATCGTGCAGCCTCAGCCAATTCTCTGGTGAACTCCTGGTCAGGGTCTTGACTATGGGTAGGGGGTCTGTAGTAGACTCCCACCATAGTATCCCCTGTACTGTGCTGCCCACAGATTTTAACCCAGAGCATCTCGAGTCATCCATCATGGGTGCCAATGTCAGCTTGCAGGGATGCCTAGCTTTCCTTCACACAGAAAGCTACGCCCCCACCCCTTTCGTCCACTTGATCCCTCCTGTACAGGGTATAGTCATCTATACCCGTGGTCCAGTCATAGGTCCCACCAGGTCTCCGTTATCCCAGTGACATCATAGTTATTTGCATTTAGCAGGAGAACAAGTTCCTCCAGTTAAGTTATGATAGGATTTAATTTATGCTGTTATATTTGTGCTGCACCACCAAACCCTTACAAGTTATCTTTTTCTACCTGCCTTTCTTGATGACAGTAATAGGAAACTAATAGGAGATGCTGCTGAGATCTCAATGTTTAATTATAAAGTAAGTGAAGCATTTTTAAAGGAACAAGTTTTAATATCTTTTGACTAAAGTACTAAAAGGTAAATTGAAAATCATGCCTACGCTGAATAGTCACTGATCAGTGAAAGAAGTTTACCTGACATGTATAGTAACTTGGGACTAATGTGTGAAAATGAAAGCAGCAAAAGCTTAAAACATGAACAAACTGCTGCACCACTCAAGAGAACAGTATAAAATCTGGTTGGCATAATTCTAGTTTATTATAGGATCAATTTACTCTAACGCTTGTTCCAAATCAAGTAATCTGATTTAAGAACTACTAGTTTTATTTTAAAATTAATAAAACAAATTTGATCTGTATTTTCCTGATGTGTTAGTTGCTGAAATTTTGTACTATAATAGTATGAGCATAAAAATTGATACAGATAAAGAAGCCAAAGCTGCCCAGCTGACATAGGTGAGGTTTTTTAACGTCCATGATGCAAAAAATTGCGGTCCGTTTCTTGGAGGCCACTAAAATCACAGACACACACTCATTAGATGGCAGAAAAGGTGTATTTGCAAATAGGGTCAGAGCAGAGTCAAAAACTCAGATTACTCCGAACCCACCAAGGAATTTTTGCAGGCTGTATTTATCTTTTTCCTCCTGGGCACGTGTGCAGAAACAGGAACTCTTACAGCTCATTTCCGTTTCATACAAACATATATGTGGTTACTTCACTACATCCATTGCATATATATTATAATTAACTACTTAAGTATGCAGGGTGGAGAGGTAAATATGCATCAGCTAATTGAGCATGCTCAGAGAACACTATAGGTCACCAAGAGTTTAAACCCCCCCTCCTTTCAAGGACACAGTCAGTTGAATTCCAGCTTCTGTAATCTGCATGAGAAAGGCTAGGGAGAAGCTGGGGGAGAGTCTGCGATTTAGTATGAGAAGAGCTGTGGCAAGGCTGGGCAAGGAGAAAAGTCCTTGGCAGTGTTTCTTTCTTATCAGGTGCAAGATGCAAGCTGTGCATTTCTAACAATACTCCATTTCTAACACCCACATGAGTAGATATTGATAGACATGAGTACACAATTGTATCAATTCAGAATTAGGTTTTATACTGTTAAAACCCTTTACTATTTCTCTTATATAGTAAAAGAGGATAAAGGCGGAGAGAAAATCAAAGTAAGTTATAAGATTTGGCTTTGTTCTGAACTAACACAAATCAAACCATTCCAGTTGCTGATTCACAGATAAATCATAAATCTCATAAGATATATGAATGATTTTTCATTATTACCTAGAAAATGATGCCGAAGTTCTGTCTCTGTCTGAACTTTTTCTTAGTGTTATTACCTGGTATTCTCATATAATAACATCACCTAGCTCTTCTATTGCACTTTTCATCCAGAGATCACAATGCTCTTTAAAAAGAAAATCATGATCAGAGGTTCCATAAGAAAGCAGGGCTGGAAGGACCTCAAAAGGTCATCTAGTCCAGCCCACAGTTGAAAACAGGATTGTCCCTGACTAGACCCTCCAGCCTGTCTAACCTGCTCTTGAAAATTTCCAAAGATAGAGAGTCCACAATTTCTCTAGTTAGTGTATTCCAGTTGTAACAGCTGCTGCTGGATTTGCAGTAGGGCTCAGAATCCCTGCAAAGGCAGAGCAGGAAAGTTTGCAGAAAGTTGTTGCTTGAAAGAGAATATGCATGTTTTTGATTGGCTCCTGGGGCAGGGGAGGGAAGGGAACTCAGCCAGGCTCAGAGAAAGGAAGGGACCTGCAATCAGAGCTTGGGGAGAAACCAAGCTCCCTGTGGAAGAAGTGAACCTGCCCTTAAGTGATGGGGAGCAGACAACCTGGTATCCTTTTTCCCTCTGTGAGGCAGGGGAACCCATGTAGAGGAAAAAGGGTGGTAAAGTAGAGTTGTCTAGGAGGGCAGGGTATTGATCTGGAAAAGCTCTGGGGAGAGTTAACTGAGAACCAACCTGGGGCCAGTTGGGTGATAAACCCAGAGTTGTTTCAGTTACCAGCACAAGGGGCCCTGTCTGGGAGTTGGAGAAAGGTGCTTTTGGGGCAGGGGGACAGTGTGTGTTTCTTTGCAGATACCACAGACAGCTGGAGCAGACAATTTATCATCCCCATGAGGCTCCAGCAGAGAGCAAGGCTTTCTGAAACAGCAACACCAGCCATGGTTATTGTGTTGCCAGTGTGAAGGAGAGATAATGTTTGTGTTAACTGTATGTGCTCCTGCTGAAATTAACTGGAGTCACCGAGTTTAAGCTGGAGAGTTGTATGAGGGTATCTTTGATTCTATTTGTACAGTGTTGTAATTCATTGATACCTGCCTTTGGTAATTCCATTATTGATATCCTGTTCTGCTATTAACTTACTTCATATGTTAACTGTTTTGTCAATAATAAAGTCTAACTATTTACAGAGTTTATGTACTCCAGTGTGTGGGGAAACCGCAAGCAAGCACTCCATGGAGAGGTGGCCCCAGCCTTAGGGACTGGGAGGTTGACCAAGGCTATTTGACACCCCAGGACCATGAATCCAGACAAAGCCATGGGTAGCACCATGGCTAGGGTTACATTTTGGGGGGCTCATCTAGGATTCCCTCTGTCTCACAGAGGGAAAAAGGATACCAGGTTGCCTACTAAGCAGGTTCACTTCTCAGGCATGGTGCAAGGTGGCTCCTCCCTGAGCTCTTTGATCCCGGGTCCCTTCCCTTTTCTGGGCCTGGCTGCACTCTCCCCTCCCCTGCCTCAGGAGCCAGTCAAAAACATGCATATGCTCTTGCAAGCAACAACTTTCTGGAAACTTTCCCTCTCTGCCTTTGCAGGGTTCCTGAGTCCTGCTGCAAAGCCAGCAACAGCTGTTACACGGTGATGACCCTGCATAGACAAAACATTCCTTTTAATCTCCAACCTAAATTTCCCTTGCTGCAGCTTGAGGCTGTTACTCCTAGTCCTGTCCTTTATGATCACAGAAAAAGCCCATATACATCCTCTCTATGATCGCCCTTTACTTTTTGAAGACTGTTATCAAATCCCCTCTCTATTTTCTCTTCTCCAGACCAAATAAGCTAAGCCTTTCCTCATAATTCTTGCCTCTCACGTCCCTAATAATTTGTGTTGCTGTGCCAGACTCTTTCTAAAGTGTTGTCGGGGAAATTGGTCAGCTAGTGCGTAGCACCCATACACCGAAGGGTGTGCTTATACACCGAGGAGCACTGGCCACGTCCCGTCTCTGGGCTCATTCCTAGCTGTGATCAATTTGCAAAGAATGAGGGAGTGTCCATCTTAAGTTTATTGTTCTGCAGAGGGATACTTAGTGTCACAAAGACAAAGAGCTCTCCCCTGAACCAAGTTTTCAGCTTAGTATTTATACATTAAGCAGTGCATTGCTACATTGTTCTGCGGCATCTAGGTTTTTCCTCTTGCCATTACAAAATTACAAAACATGGTACAGAGCAAGCTTGGGCTAGTTTAGACTGGCTTCATGGTTATACATTACTGTCAGTGAGAAGTACACGTTGCTTACTGTCAGCAAGAGGCGATCTTTCATCTTAGGGGAAAAAGATCATTTGCTTTTTCAAGGGTCATCTGCTTTTTATGATTGTATTGCCATTTTCTCTTACAGTGTCCATGTCCTTTTTAAAGTATGGGGCCCAAAACTGGACACAGAACTTCAGGTTAGGCCTCAATACTTCAGAACTTCAGGTTAGGCTGTGAATAGAGTGGGAGACTTACTTCCTTTGATTTGCAGGTGACTCCTGTTAACACAATCCAAGATGCTTTTGGCTTTTTTTGCAACAACAGCACACTGTGGGCTTATATTTAGCTTGCGGTCTGCTGTAACCCCAGATGCTTCTCTGCAGTACTTTATCCCAGCCAGTCATTCAAAGGAGAGCTCTGAAGTATTTGCAGTAGCACTGTTGGAGTTTCCTCCAATGGAAGGCTTAATGTACCGCCACTTGGTGGTATTTGCAGGCAGTGAGTTTGGCAAGGCATTCCAGGGAAGCTTAGTGAGTGTACTGATGGCTGAATTGTCCCATGAGTACAGAAGAACATATTGTTAGAAATGGAGTGTTGTTAGAAATGCACAGTTTGCATCTCGTACCTGATAAGCAAAAACACTGCCAAGGACCATTTTTTTTCCTTGGCCAGCCTTGCCACAGTTCTTCTTATACTAAATCACACACTCCCCCAGCCTCCCCCTAGCCTTTCTCATGCAGATTACAGAAGCTGGAATTCAACTGACTGTGTCCTTGAAAGGGGGCGGGATTTAAACTCTTGGTGACCTAAAGAACTTTCTGAGCTTGCGCAATTAGCTGATGCATATTTACTTCTCCGCCCTGCATACTTAAGTAGTTAATTATAATGTACATGCGACGGATGTAGTAATGTAACCACATACATGTTTGTATGAAACGGAAATGAGCTGTAAGAGTTCCTGTTTCTGCACACGTGCCCAGGAGGGAAAGGATAAATACAAGCTGCAAAGTTCCTCAGGGGTTCGGAGTAATCTGAGTCTTTGGCTCTGCTCTGACCCTATTTGCAAATACACCTTTTGTGCTGCTAATAAGTGTGTGTCTGTGATTTTGGTGGCCTCCAGAGAAACGAACCGCTTTTTGCATCAATATTAAGCTTTTTCAAGTTTGTCTGGATAAAAATGCTATACAAATTGAAGAGGCTCGTATGGAGAAATTTAGATCTTCCTTCAAGTCTGTGCCTGCTAGCTCTAGTTAAGTTAATACCAATGAGATATTTGCCATTGATTTCAATAAAAGGACTGAGACCTTTATTTGTGAATAAGGTATATCCTTGAAATAGATACATTTTTTAAGGTTGTTATGACTGTGTTGCTCAAGTTTAGTTTAGTTTTATTTGATTTTTTTCCTCAAACCATTTTGCATGATTAGACAACTGTAAGTGAAACCTCTGCCTATTAACCTTTATTGGCACCTTCTATCTTTTTTCTAATATTTGTTTTGAACATGGACTCATTTTGTGTTATTTCTGTTACAAAGAATAGTGTGGGTACTTTTCACTAACAACTTTTTGTCTTTTCCTTTTTACTTAGCTATTGCTTTATATGCCCTTTCTCTTATATCCCATCACAACAGTACAAAGTTACAGCTTGTTTTAACTTCCAAGAGAGTATTTTTTGGGTAATTGTATTTTTCTAACTGATCTCATTTGTTTGTGTTTAAAAATGTACCACATGTTCAGCAGTGAATAGCAAACTATTCTCTCTCATGTGTTATGGGGTTCTCTTTCTAGCTCAAAAGTACATACAATTGTTTTCCTCAGGAAATGGTTTCAGAGCCTGCATTTTGTATGCACATGAACAGACATGTGCTGTTTTTCAATACAAGAGACTGTTTTGCCAGGCTGCTCTCCTCTCTCTTCGCTCCGGGAACTCTTAATTGTTGAACTTCTGAACTACTGAACCAAATCAAATCCTGTGAGCTTACAGAAAAGAAATCAGCATTTGTGTTGCATAAAAGAAGTGTTTCTGTAGTTGTCTAGGAAAGTTGAGCAAACAGAGAAACATTGCCTTGGTTGGCTAAAGAGATAACAACCTATGAAAGGGAGCTTTTACTCTCAAACTTCTAGTTTCCTCCTCATGTTTTCTATTATACATGTCCTCCCATACAAAAAGTCTTTTCTCTTGTCAGGACTTTTCTTTTTTGGTGAAAAATGTGTAATGTCTTTGCTGGGTAAAAAAATAATCTGTGCTATGTATTTTACCTTAACATCTACCCTCCATCAGTGGCATAACAAGGGTGAGGTGACTGGGGCAAATGACCTGGTTACTGACTTGGGGGGAGGATAAAAAATGGCTGCTGTCTAGGTGTGACTAGTAGAATTAGAATTCACTGTTGCCCTGGTACCCTGGGCTCCCAGCCGTGTTGCTATACTACTGATTTCAGGACACAGAACTTAAATTATTGCCTAAATTAGCCATTGTAAGATTCTGAAACTCTTGCCCATTTCAGATAAGCCACTCACATTGCAAAGACCTATAACAGTCTATATAAAACTGGAAAGGCAGAAGGCTGAATTATGCCTACAAAAGTTTACTGGCAGAAAGACAAAAGAAATGTTTATACTGTGATATTCACCATTTTTTCCTGAAACCTCCTTATGACAAATCCTTTTAGACATAATCTGCCTTAATTGATGACCTACTATTAATACTTTTTGTACCAAAATAAATACTAAATTTTAGTATAATCATTACTATTATTTCTCTTTACTACATATGCCAGACCTATAACCTCCTTAAAAAGATGCCAAAATAAAAGATTGCTCTCAGACATCCTATGCTATCAGCAGAGAGCAAAAATTAACTCTGGAAATCGTAGTCCAAATTGATATATTTTTAAATCGAGATGATTAACAGAATGTGTAAGGAATTGCAATTTGATATTTTAAGTACTTCATAAACACAGCATTGATGGATTTCTTGTTATTTAATGAGAACAATGTTTGCAGCTCCTGGTATGCATTCTTCAGAATGATGTCCACACATTTGATGAGACCGTATAGGTTTTACAGGGAAAATCTAAAAAAACAGTGATGCCTTCACTTATTAGATAGATAAATACTGATGTCAAGCTAACTCAACCATTTCTGAATTGGCCACACAAAGTTAATTTAGTAAAATACAGGCCTTTACTTTCTGATTCCTGTTTCAGTAGTTATTTGTAGATTACATAACATGAATTTGGTGTGGTTGGAAAAGGTTCTTTATCAATTAGTGACACCCTGAACAGTGTCTGGCTAATAGTGAAAACAACACTCTTACTCAGTTATTTCATCTAATTCCAGATAGATGTTCTTGCTCCTATTCCTTCTTTCTTAATGGGAAAAAAATCTACTGTAATCTTTCACCTGTGCCAGGTTTGTGAAATGGTGTTAAAAGCAAACCTCATGAGGGAGATTGTAGTAGCTGACTTTCTCTTTCCTCTTAAAATTATATTAATAAATCCTCTTCAAGAATAACAAAAGGACACCTGATTTATACAGCTCTTGACAAATGGGTTTTAGAATATCCTATTGACTTATCCACTGATTCAGTGAGCTATTTAAACACTTGCTTAAATTTAAAAACGTGATTAATTCAAATTAAGTAATTGACATTACTCTGGAGTTTAAATTGATATACATGTTTTAAGGCCTTGCTGAATAAAGGTCTTTAGTTCAATGTTCTATGAAGTTAAAAAGATCTTCCACTGATTTGGGTAAGCATTGAATCATGGATGTAGTTATTTCTTGTTGTGGTTGTCAGACCAGGCCAAATAATCTGACAGATCTTACATTTTTCCCCCAAAATATTTTGCTTTGTGTAAGTTGCTATTTTTTTCTCTACCACATTGTGGGATCTATTGATCTTTCATATCGGGAATCTCCACAGCAACCCATCATAAGCAAAATATTATCTTAAGACATATTTGGCAATGGAATTGTGCCAGCAAAGAATGTAGTCTTTTGTTTTTCACTGGCTCTTAGTTGATTTCAACTAATTACTAACTCTATAGGAAGAATTAACTTCTCATTAAATTATGTTTAAATTCTAGAAATGTGACATCATAAATAACTCTTGTAAAGGCCTCCGTTACTAAACTTATTAAAGCAAAGACAATTAGATTTAATGATTTTGCTAAGGCATTAACTTTCCTTATTGTTTAAATGGGAATATATGCATTAGTGCAGACTTGAACATGTACAAAATAAATACATACTTGACAAGTATTTTTCTTTGTTATCCTTCCCATTACTCAGCTCTTTCACTGCCTGATAGCTAGACTTACAGATTAAATGCTGAAGCAAATAGAGTGCAAACAAGAAAAGACAAGAAAAGAAATATACTGAAATGTGACACACACATCAATGCATGGTATACCTTTTAAACATAATGAAAGAAAGGAATTGTACTAATCTTGGTTGACAGTGAAGAGATGCCTGGTATGTATGAAGAAGTGGGAAGAAACCTACTGATGGGAAAATAACAGACTCTAGGTTGCTATATGTATTGCTTACACTGCACTATGGAGAACAAAATTAATGAGTTGGTCATATGGTGTGGGTATGTAGGATCTCATAGGATTTCACAAATTGCTAGAAATTGAGCTAAAGTAGAAGAAATTTCCAAGACAAGTTCTGTATTCACAAGTTCACCACAGTTTTCGTTTGTAGGAAACAAAATAACTAGCACAAATGAACACAAATGTGAGATCTCTACATGAGTAGAGCTCAGTTTTGCTGTACTTTTGTTTTCTTTTGTTTTCTTTTTTTAAAGCAAGCATGTTAAAGTGTACAATCTAACTTGGACCACCAACATATTCCCAGGAAAGTAAAACTTACCTCAAAATAATAGCAAACTTTACTTTACTGTGATAATCAGAGTTTAAAATAAGCTATGCTAATATTTCCACTGGCTCTTATCCATTCGACTGGGACAAATTTTCTAATATATTGAAACTTGCAGCTCCCTGTGATATTGTAGTCTCAAGTAAATCCATTTTTAAATATCTTTATTTATTTATTTATTTATTCTTAGACCACTTCCATCATTGTGGAATATATATATATAAAAAAAGCTGTAAATCCAGAGCAGAAGAGCAGGTGCAGGTAAGGTAAAATTAACCACTCTAGTTCAAAACCTTATAATTTGCCAGTATTTCAAGGCTAACGGATAATATCCAAGCACCACTGATGGGATGACTCTATCTTATTTTTCAGTGCATTAATATTTCCTGTTCATTTGTGAGTGATTATGTTGAACATAGAAAACACTTAGTTTGTCTAGGTTTGGAACACAACCAAAATGTCTCACTTTATCAAGAAGGTCTGTTATTGATGCAGTTTTATTTTGTCCTTGATTGTAAGTCTCTATTTGATTATCCTCCCATGGTTTTTGCAACTTGATATATTTGGAGATTATTTTAAAATAGTAATTGTGGAACAGACAGAAGTCTGTTGTCAGTTTGATACAGTAATGGGTGTACCAGCTTCAGGAAAGGCCCTCTGGAGTTGGTGATTTGACAGCTGTGGTTGCAATAGAAAGTATGCATTTTTTTTTCCAGGGGCTCAAAGTTTATGCTCAGTAATGAAATTCTTCAGTTTTGTTGTGTCAAAAAGTGCACTTAGCATCTCTTCACCAGGTAGTTAAGTTGTATCTAGGACAGAAACAAAGCTCAATGGATGCTTTTTAAGAACAAATCTCAGGTGAGGAAAGAGATGGGGATGGGAATACCAGTGATTACATGGCATTCTTTTCCTTTTCCTTAGATTCTTCTTGAATCATATTATTCTCCTAACCATGCAGGTATCTGTGGGAGTTAATGTTTGGAAAAGCGTTAGAATTTTGACGAGGTACAGAGGTACTGCAGAGAAACTACAGAAAACCATATGTAACCCTGGTGGCAGCGCTACCCGCAGCCGTGTCCAAATTTGGGGGATCCTGGGGTGCCCATAGGTCTCGGCCTACTCCCACTCCATCTACAGGCTTGGAGCACCACTCATTGGCATGCTCTCTCATGGTCCTCTTCACACCAGACCACACACTAAATTACAAGAATTTATTATTTACAATATTAACTGAGAGATTGACAAATTCGACATCCCATAAATAACAAAATATTTTCAATGAGCTCAATAATAATCTAAACCAGCAGATTAAACAAATATTTATCATATAGCAAAAGCAATTACCTTATCAACTTTATCACTCAGGCAACGTATAACAGGTATATACACTTAATCAGCCAGGTCTTCACAAAATTACTCTGCCTGCAGTGAAGTAGCCCACTGTGGAGTGGCTTCAGTGGAGCACCAGGGAGCGATGCTCGCTCTGCCTCAGAAGAGGTGTGGTGATGCTGTCATTTGGACAGAAGATGGGGAGTGCCTGTCAGGACCTCAGGTGTGGCTGCTCTGGAGTCCACGGTTTCTTCCCTTTTCCAGTCTTTCTGGGGTGCCTGCAATCAATCACCCCATTCCCCAGACACTTCCCAAGGCAGCTCCCCTGTGTTTGGCACCTGGAGTGCCCCTTCTCAGCTGTACTTTATTGAGCTCTCTGCTGGACCTCTACCCAGCCACGATTCCCTGCTGCTTTCTCTAGCTCTCCCAGAAAACCTCTAGGAACCCCTGTCCCTGATGCCCTTCCTGCACCCAGGGATCTTAAAAGTGAGGAGAGAAACCCTTTTGCACAACCCCTCCTCCTTTAGGAAAGGATACCAGGCAATCTTGGGTACTCATTAGCTGGTGGCTTCTCTGCCCTCAATAGCAGCGCACACACAGTCACAATTCTTCTGCCAGTCATCCTCTCAGAAGCAACTGTCCTGGTAGCAGCCCCCTCAGAAGCAGCCCTTCTCAGCACAGCTTCAGCTACCCTCTCCCCAGCTAGTCTCCCCTGTTCTTTTTTCCTGGGCTTCCCACCCTGGAGTTACAGCTGTGCAATCACATACATGCATTTTGTGTGTACTGCCTGCTGGAGATCCTTGTCCCAAGAGTGCAAACACCCTGACTGCAAGCTCTGAGGAAACCTTCAGCACCTTTACACATAGTATAACCATATAGAACTATAGAGAATTATACCATGACTTCCCACTGTATCCTCCCTGCTGGGCCACAGCTACCCTTCTTCAAAAATGTGCAGAAAGATATAGTTAGCCATGTTGATCTGAAGTCAAATAGAAGGCAGGGCAGATTTGCACCTTATAGGCCAACTGAAGTAGATAGATATATATAGCACAAGCTTTTGTGAGCTGTGATGTAGCATCTGATGGAGTGAGCTTGTGCCATGTATATCTATATCCATATATCTGGTTAGCGTATAAACTACAAATCTATCTTGCTTTCTCCCTTAATCCCAGGGACCTTCAAAGGCTGGATACCAAACCATTTAACCCATTGTGGGAGCACATCTCCCACTGCCCTGAAGAGCATGGGATGGGGAATGAAGGGGAAGAGGTACCAGACTGAGAGCAGAGTGGAGGGCCCAGGAAGAGCCAATAGAGCTGCTTACCTTGGGGTGAGAGTCCCAGCAGCATCAGGGGAGCAGCATCCAGAGCCCAAACAACCTCAGACATGCTTTAGGAGCGTGTGCTTAGTACAGGTGGGCAGGAAGCCGGCTGCTTCCAGTTATACGAGAAACTTTGCGCTGGCTCCTGAGAAAAATCAGCAGCCAGGTGACAGCCAGCACGCTGGGGAAAACCAGCACCAGGAGAAAAGCTGGCATACAGAGGAGAGCAGGCATGGAGGAAAGTGCCTGCATGCTGTGGAGGAGGGACTCCGAGGAAAGGCAGCACGCCATGGAGAGCTAACACTCAGGGTAGAGCCTGCATGCTGGGGAGGACTGGCAACCAGAGGAAAGCAGGTAAGCTGGGGGAAGCAGGTACACTAGAGGAAGCCTGCTCACCAGAGAGAGCCAGCAACAGAGTGAGTGCTGGCACAAGGAGAAGGGTCAGAAGATCAAGGATAGCTGGCTTGGAGGAAAAGGTCAGCTAGACATAGGAAGCCAGCCCCAGAGAAGAGCAGAAGAGGAGCATTGTAAATCTGGATAGTTGGAGGACTGTCCAGTAAGAGGAGCACTGGAGCAGGGACCCCAGATGGAGGAGCAGCAGAGAGGGGTTTCGTGATAGAGAGAGCAACTAACCATGTGTGAGAGAGCAACTAACCATGAGTTTGCCTACATTACAATTTCAGCTATAAATTTGTTATATTGTTAGAAACTGGACTGATTATTTATAATTTCAACTTCCGTCTCTAGAAAGAGGTTC
The DNA here is from genome assembly GCF_001723895.1 of Crocodylus porosus. Classification (NCBI taxonomy): domain Eukaryota; kingdom Metazoa; phylum Chordata; order Crocodylia; family Crocodylidae; genus Crocodylus; species Crocodylus porosus. The sequence goes on from NW_017728951.1 coordinate 60,055,738, forward strand.
TTTGTTCATTTTGAAGCCTTCCATCTTGTATGTCTGTGAAACAACTGGTTGGTGAATGGACAGGGTATAAATGGAGGTATGAGCCCCAGGAAGACTCGGGTGATTACTGGTCTCGCTTATACATCTCAGACCCATGGAAAGCTTTCTACTCAAGATATGCTATACCAAAGTTATGGTGGGCAAAAATGAGAGGACAATGCACAGTCGCAGACACAAAAATCTTTATTGGTTGTTAGTAAGGTCCCAAGCAGTGAGGAGGAATATTCTGGCACACTTTGTTAAAGGAAGCTGATTGTGTGTCGTATACACCAATCGTGGCTCTCCTAGGAATTAATTTAAAAGAACTCTGTGGGCATGTCTACATGTTCATTAATACACCCTAATTACTGTGCATTAAGTTTAGTGCTTGGTTACCATGCTACTGCTCCATAATGCTGGCACACAGTTTTTTTTCAATGCTTACTGCACAGTAGCCTAATAATACTGACCAGAAAACTACTGTGCAGTAGGCGGGTGTGAAGTGGCTAGTATTCGCTTTGGATTTGGATTTGGCCAATTTGGAGGACAGTGATTCAATTCGGTGATTGGAATCACGGTCCCGAATTGATTCAGCCGAACCAACCTGTATTGCAGCAGCTGAATCTCTGAATCTCCCAGCCCTGGCAATGGCTGCCCCACCCACCCCAGCTCTCAGCACTCTGCAAGGCAATTTAAAATGGTTTAAACCTCCTGGAAATATACCTGGATAATCAGGTATTATTTTGAATGGATCCTGCTTGAACTGTTTCAGTGTAATGTGTGGACACCAAGACTTCTGTGACTAGCATCTGGTAAGTCCTCCGGGTATCCCACATTGTACCACTCCTAAACTCTACCCATCATGCTCCAACCCTTGCAAGGCAAATGGTTACCCTGATATGAAGCCATAACTGTACTGTCCCAACCTGTATTGCTTGCCTGCACTTGACCAGTCAATGCCCAGGGTGATTTGGGCTGCTGGGGTCAGGGAGTGATCAGGTGGGTAGAGGAGGTGCCCCTGCTTCTGGGTTCCTGGATGCTTGGGGAGTCTGTTTGATGCCTCTGTAACTTTTAAATAGTACTTTCCCCCAAACCACTTGTCAGTTCTATTTCATTGGTGGCAACTGACCAAATGTCAGGACATCACAGGCTGATTTGGGCTGGGGGAGTTAGCTAAGTGGGAAGAGGGTACAGCCCTTGCTCCTGCATTCTCAGGGGGCTTCCCACATTCTCAGCAGATTTTAAATAGCACTTTTCACTAAGCCATTGGGCAGTTTCACCCCATTTCTAGCAACTGATGTGTAGACCTTGGGCAGCCTCCCAAAACATCCAGCACCCCAGGAACCTAGAAGTGGTACCCCCTCTGCCCACCTGGTACTCCTTCCCAAATCAAATCAGACTTGAATTCCCTAAAGCCTAGTCAGTTTCCATGAATTGACAATTTCCATTGAAATTGTTAAGTGGCTTGGGGGGAAATGCTGTTTAAAAGCAGCGGAGACTGCACAGCCCCCAGAACCCAATAGAATGAGTCCAGGCACACCACTACCTGGCCACCCCTAGAGGAAGTTTTCTTAAGGAAGTAGGCTAACCTAGAGACATTGAGAAGCCTCCCAGAGCACCCTCCCTGGGAAGGGAGATGCAGGGCTCTAGGTTACTTTCCCCAACCAACTAGCCACCCCTTCACTGGCAGATTAACCTGAGATGCACTTATCCCTGGTACATAGCCAGTAATTGAAGTAAGTTGTTAAGTGGCATGGGGGGAAGGTGTCTTTAAAAAGCCATGACAGCTCTGAACACCCCAAAACACCCAGCTCCTGGGAACCCAGAAGCAGGGGTCTAGGTAGTGACCCCTCCCCCCCCACCACAACACATACGGGCACTGAGTACCATCAGTCAGGGCACTACCATAACAGATTTTGGTAAAGTGGAGGAGGAATGGTCTTTATTAATCTCAGTGACAAGGGGGATCAGAATATTACAACTGTGAGCAATGGATGTCTTCTTCCTTTTGTTTGGTGTCCAGCCAGTCAAGATGTTCCTCTCCTGCTTGGGAAATACTGGGAAATTGGAACATTCACCACTGGGAGGCATGTTGAGCTGTGTATTCACTACCACTGGTTGTGGTTTAACAGCACTGAAATGCCTAAGACTAAGTACAGACAGTCAAAAGGCCTGAGGCTGAATCAATTTAGTCTTTGCAGGTTTATCTAAACTGCAGAGATTAAATTGGGAAACAACTGGACAGACATTCAGTTTTGATTCAGGAAATGCAGCCTCAACAGTGAGCAGTAAGTTTTTAGCAGGGCAGGGAAGCTCTGTACTTGGGGGAAGGGAAGTTTAACCCTGCCTCCCTGGCCCGAGACCCCAGCTAGAGTCTGCCTGGGAGAAGCAGGGACTGTGTCCCCCACCCCCACAAGCCCTTCTCTGCTGGAGCAGACAGCACAGCCCAGGGATGCTGGTGTGTTGAGATGCTGGGGGACTGTGATTTAACTTAAAACCAGGAAGGGATCTGGGACAGAAGTTTCATAAAGCAGTTTGAGCCAAATCAGTTCAGTCTGATACTACATTCAACCCAGTTTATCTTAAAACAGTTTCAGCCATTTTGAAACTGGTTTATGTGTACTGAACTTCTGTTCTGTTACAAGTTTAAACCAGTTTCTGATTATTTAAACCAGTGTATGTGTAACTTCTGTCCCTAGCCTAAAGGTAATTATTCTACTCAAAACCTTTGGCAGCATATGTACAGACACCTCTAAACCAGGATTGTTGTGTTCCCAATCAATGACATTCCTGGAAAGGTTCAAGTGTTATATCTGTCCACACTCTGGAACAAAGGTAGGGGAAAGAAAGGAAGGACTAAATGTAAAAAATCCCACCAAATGTAATGGTGTTCAGACAACTGAGCAGTATTAACTTTGGCTTTTGGTTCAATGACCCTTACCAGGGACTGCTATTGTAACAATAAAATGACAGAGAGGGAGTGAGGAACAATACAAAGGATATCTCTGTAATGCAAAATCTATTTTGTATTTTTGTATAGTAACCATACTACATAAGATTGAAGGCTAACTACTTCCCCCTAAGCACAGCTAAAAGCAAAGACATTTCGGAACAAGTTCCTGTGAATTTACATTTTTATATTTAAATGACTCTTAGGTTTTTTTCTTGCCCAAGAGAAAATTCTTAACATGCTCTGACAAAAAAAAACACAGACCTATACACCTATATATTGTGGCCTTTTTTGAAGCTTCCACATTTCTTGGGCACCCCCCCTCCACACCCTCAATCTACATGAGACTCTGACTACGCAGTTGCTGAATAATATTGCACAGTAGCATGTCAAAGTATGGACAGTGCTAATACACTACTGTGCAGTATTATCAAGCTACTGCTCAGTAGGGGCTCTTAAAGGACGTTTGCCAGTGCTACTGCACAGTAACTCTGGTTACTGCACATTTATATAGTACTTGCTTATACAAATACTAAATAAATGTGTAGTAAGTAACCACTGCGCAGTAGCATCTTGTGTAGATGCGCCCATTGTACATCAGTTGGCTTAGTAATGCCATCTGTTTGCCTCCCCCCTAAACAGAATATTGACCCAACTTCTCAGTAATTTGGTTTCATTGTAGTAGCTACAACAATATAAGAAATACACTTTTGGATAAGGATTTATGAGCTTTCCTTGATAGCCTTGAGGGCCTCTCCTTTGTCATAGTATTACACACAGTATTTTATTGTACTGTATTGTTGAAGAGAGATGAAGTTGGTTCATCAGATATTGTTTTAGCTGGCTCAGATAGAGGACACAAAAGAGAAGCTGACTTTCTGGTTCATATTTAAAGTACAGTTAGTCCAATAAAAGATATCACCCACAAAAATCCCTGCCTCTCAAAAACTATAGTAATTTTTGGAGGAGGCCTTCTGCCTTCTGCTTTCACTTCCTCCCTCTTAATCGGAAACCCTTTGTTCCTGTTTCCTGAAGTGAAGAAATGAACACTTCATTAAGCTGCAATTGTTTTGAACTCTGAAGTGCAAACTGGTTAACAAATATTCCCTATAGCCCTTACAATGAAATACTTTAAATAAATGTTTTTAAAATTATTCTTACAGGTTTTAGTGCTTTTTATAGTGTCTAAACATGTTGTGCACACTATTCTTTGTCTCTGTGTGCTCCTGGAGGGGAATTAATCAGAATATTAGGAATGCCTTATGTAATGGGTCTAGAGAACTTTTTGATTGTACCTTTGTCTGAATTTCTTGGCCTGCATTAATTAATGGCAAAGTATAAAGGCCAAGTTGAAACCCTAGTTGACTTATAAACTAGAGCTCAATTTGTATTCTGCATTAAGGACACTTTTGGATTTGAAATAAGGACACCATTATCAAAAAGATTTCTGTAGATGGCTCTGTTCTTGAGAGTGCTGTATCTACCACAGAAGTGAAATTTTCACGTTTGGGTGACTCAAAAGGAAATAGATTTTTGAGAGTATGTTTTTATTTTAATTGAATGCTGCATGAAAAATAGCTACTGATTCTGAGGAGAAAACATTTTTAAGAGTTTTATTTGTTTAATGCAATGTTAATTTCAGACTGTAAGGCACTTAGTGCAGATTGAATTTTCTTTTCTTAAAAGTCATTACAGGGTTTAGATTTAGGACTATAAAGTTAGAGGTCAGATTTTCAAAAGGGTTTTAACTTAATCTCTGCACTTTTATTTCCTCCTGCAAAAGACAGCAAATACCACTGGTGGAAGGAGAGGGGGGAATCAGCTCAGCTGAATCAATAGAAGACAGTAAATACTGGATGAGTATTAGTTCCCAGGTGCTTGAGTCCTACAAATAGGAAGTTAGACATGGAATTCTATTATCTGCCCTGTTTAAGGATATATAAATGTATTCACAAAATTGCAGTTGCAATTATGTATGGAGGGTATTTGGGAAAACTGGCCTAGCATATCCTTTGGAGGTTAAACTTGCTTCAAAGGGGGTGCATCTACATGAGACATTTACTGCAGAGTAGACTAATTAGCTCCACAGTAAATATTGTGCTTCTACACACATGCCCCTGTTAAGCTAGAGTAAACTAATTAACTCTACAGCAGGATAGTACTTGTCAATACAAGAACTATACTGCTGCAGAGTTTTTCATTCTGCAGCAGCACGTGTATACACCGCCCTAGCTGGCTGGGGCATGAGGGTGCTTCAGTGTAAGGGCTGTCTGCCAGATAGCCCGACACTGGAGCACCCAAGAGCAATAAGCTCTGGAGTTTATTGCTTCATATTAATTGCACATGTAGATGTGCCCAGAGTTGCCTTTAAATCACAGAATGCATGTGTGCCCTGTCAATGTAAATGGCATCTACACCCCTTTCTACACGGGCAATTAAACTGTTTTTTTTGGGATATCAGAGAGTGTATCTGGTATGTGCTGATGCTCCTGCTAGAAGTTATGGAACTTGGAGGTTCCTGGGTAAGAGGTTTTGCTTTTCTGCTCAGGGTCAGGAAGTTTTGGGATCAGGAAGTTTTACTCCATGGTCAGACTGGCAGAGACTCTGGGGGTTTTCACCTTCCTCTGTAACAGAGAGCATAGTTGTCTTTTTTTGGATCTCTTGGGTGCATCCAAACATGCAGGCACATACAATTTGTGGCACCACAAACCTCTTTGTGGTACTGCAAAGCACATGTGACAAATGTTACAATGTGTACCGCACTGCAAATTTGCAGCATTCCTTTTCTGATGGTGCTCACTGCTGCCATGTGCATCACGCTGCTTTGTTCTCCCAATGTCAAAAAAACCTATACTTACCTACATGTTACTTAGCAGGACAGTGAATGGGTGCACATGTGCTGCATGCAGTTTGTGGCACGTGAGACTGCTTTGAACCTCTGCAAACTGCATATGCCCACTCATCGGGATGCACCAGAGAGTAGTGGTGGATGGGTTGTACTCAACCTGGCAAGATGTGAGCATTGGGGTACCCCAGGGCTCAGTCCTTGGGCCCACACTGTTTAACATCTTCATCAGCGACTTGGACAAGGGGGTGGAAAGCATGCTGTCCAAGTTTGCTGATGACACTAATATATGAGGCGAGGTGAACACACTTGAAGGGAGAGAGAGGCTGCAACTAGATTTAGACAGACAAAATTGGGCAGATGAGATGGGGTTCAATGTAGAAAAATGTAGGGTGCTGCAACTTGGGAGAAGGAATCCACAGCATACATACAGGCTGGGGAGTTCCCCTCTTGAAAGCACAGAGGCGGAATGGGATCTTGGAGTCATTATTGACTCCAAGATGAATATGAGCCGCCAGTGCCAGACCACAGCCAGCAAGGCCAGCCATACCTTGTCATGCATCCAAAGATGCATCTCAAGCCGGTCCAGAGAGGTGATACTTCCCCTCTATGCGACTTTGGTCAGGCCACAATTGGAGTACTGCATCCAGTACTGGGCACAGCACTTCAAAAGGGATGTGGCCAACCTGGAGAGGGTTCAGAGGAGGGCCACCTGCTTGGTGAGAGGGCAGCAGGACAGGCCCTATGAGGAGATACTGAGGGACCTGAACCTGTTCAGCCTCAGCAAGAGGAGGCTGAGGGGGGACATGGTGGCTGCCTACAAACTCATCAGGGAGATCAATGGGAAATAAGTAGAGCCCTTTTCTCCCCAGTACCACCTGGGGTGACGAGGAACAATGGTAATAAGCTGATGGAGAATAGGTTTAGGTTAGAGATCAGAAGGCAATTTTTTACAGTTAGGGTGGCCAAAATCTGGAACCAACTTCCTAGGGAAGTGGTCCTCACCCCTACCTTGGGCAAATTCAAGAGGAGGTTGGATGATCACCTGTCTGGGGGTCTTGTGAACCTAGCATTCATTCCTGCCTGTGGTAGGGGGTCAGACTAGACGATCTGTTCAGGTCCCTCCTGACCCTAGCTACTACTTCGAAAACACCTCTTGGGGGCATCTACATGTGCAGGCATGTGCACTTGCAGCAGCTCAAATAGGAGTGGCACAGATTTGTACCAGGGATTTTTGCCTCGTCACACATGCCTGGACATGCGCTTTGGGGTGGGGCAAGTTGTGCCCCTTGGGGCAAAATAACCCTGCCCAGCTCCTCCTAGATTTGCAGGCATGGGGAGTGAGAGCCTGAAGTATAAAAACCTGCCCTGTGCTGGCCCCAGCAGTATAAAAACATGCCCTGCAAGCAGCTCAGGGCTACTTGCCCTCAGGAGTTTCTGAGGCCCAGCCAATTGGTATCTGGTGACACAACCCCTTGTGCCAGCTGGACTGATGAAACAGCCCTGACCTGGAGAGGCCCCTGCTCCCTCTACCCACTGCAGCAGTCTGGAAGTGGGGCTGCTATCTGGCTATGATCTGTTTTCACCTTGGACTTGCAGCCCCATGGCTGCATGCCTGCCAAACCCAGACAGGGTACCCCAATCTGCCATCTGGACACCTATAACCCAGAAGATGTGCTCCTTTCAGTGGCACACTCTGAACTGTCCAAGTGTGTTCTCTTGGCCCCAAATGGCCAACAGGTCATCCACCCTGTCTGACCTCCAGCTGGGTCCCCAGTGCTGGCCCTGGACAGGCTCCTCTGCCCAGATCTTGCTACTTGTCTCACCAGCAGAGATCCTGGTGTTCCCTGGTTACAAATTTTCTGATAAGAAACCCAAATTGTCTCATTAAAATACCTGAAATAGGGTTCTTTCACTATTAAAATGAAACGTCACTATAGATAGCGAGATCAGGTCGGTGATGTTTTATTGATATATTTACAAGTTTAAAGCAATTTGGAAGTCTAACAGTGCCTCTGTCATCATAATAAAATAAATTCTAAATATCTATACATTTTTTGGCATTTAATTTTGGCTTTTATGTCATAGAAAAATCAGAGCTGCCCCTACCCCCTTCCCTCACCAGGATGTGCAGTGCTGAGCAGCATTGATATTCCAGTGCCCTGCCCCTGCCCTTGCAAGTCACTCTCAACCCACAGCCTGCCTCCCATCCCAGTCCCCTCACTCCTGACCCGTAGGGCCAGGTATGTGGGTGAGGGGTTGTGGGGTTGGCTTGGGGGTGTGGGGGTTGTGGGTGGATTGTGGAGGGACTGTGGTTGTGGGGGGTTCATATGGGGGGACTACTCAGGAGGGGTGGGTCCCTTGCCTCCCAAAGGGAACCCCCCCCCGAGCACAGCTCATGGACTGCTCACCCCATAGGAGCCACAGCTCACCCTGCAGGGCCCAGGGCCCCCCACACAGGGGCTACAGCTCCCCACTCCCACAGGGCCCAGAGCCCTCCTGCACAGCCCCAGCCCCCTCACATGGCCCACAGCTCACTGGCAGCAGCAGTGGCCATTGGGATACTCGGGACCTCATGGCACAGCCTCTGCCTGCCCCGTGTGGTGCAGGGCATCATGGCTCAACCCTAATTGCCTGGCACCTAGTGTTGCCTCTGCCACATTGAGCAAGTGCGGCCCACTGCAGCGTGGTGCTCGCATGGGGCTGTGCATCTTCAGGCAGCTCCAAGCCACTTGGTCTGTCACCTGTGGCCCCACACCACTCACAAAGACCACCTGTCACACTGAGCTGGGTCCAGCATGCATGGGCCCCATGCACCATTGGGCCAGGCCAGTTCCCATGCAATGTGGCAGAGGCAGTGCTGGGTGCCAGGTGACCAGGACTGAGCTGTGCTGCCCCGCCCTGCATGGGGGGGGGGGCTGTGCCACAAGGCCCCAAGCACCCCAATAGTTACTACTGCTGTCAGTGAGCTGCAGACCATGCAAGGAGACATGTGGGCCCTGCAGTGGGTGGCCAGGAGGCCCACCACTCCCAGCCTGCCCCCCCATGGTCCACCACACTCTCACAGCCCCCTCACACTCCAGCCCCCCCCACTCCCTACTTACCTGAAACGGAGTCCAGGTCCAGGTTGATGCAGCCTACACTGCTGATTGCCCTGCACAGGCCAGCAGCATGCTTCAGCGCCAGGGCAAGAAGCAGCCAAAGAGGCACTCTGGCTGGCTACCAGAGTGTCTCTTTAAAGGACACGAGCCTCTCCTTGCCTCAGGGCATGGTTTTGGACCATGCACTGCCCTGTTTTTTCCCCCCATGTTTTGTTTTTATACCTGGATATCCAGGTATCAAATTTTGAGCCCCTGCTGCAAATATTCAGCATGGGAAATGTTTGTTTGTCAAAAGCAGTTTGAAATGCAATAAGAGGCACAAGCGTGCTCATCTGGACATGCCCCTTAAGTGTATTTTAACAACTACTTCATGTCCTTGCAGCAACAGGATATTGGCAATGCCCTTGTGCCCCCTGATTTACTTGTGGCAAATTATAGGGTATTTTTGATTTATTGGGCACTTATACCTCATGGTGGCAGCCAGAGAGTGCCAGAGAGTGTGAGTATAAAAGAGAGAGATTTCCTGCATTTTCCTGTCTCCCATAGTGGGAGATAGAGGGCAGAATGTCTCACTGTCTGAGACTGTGAGAGGGCTGGAGGGCCTGGGAGGCCAATAGCCCCTGATCTGAGGTGGGTTCATTCATGGGTTTGTGTTTGTACATGGAGTTTGGTTTAAATGACTTGTTAGTCCTTTGAAAAGGAGAAGGTCTCCAATGGATTATTTTATTACAGTTATTGGAAGTGACCTTGTTTATAGTGTATCTGTTTGATTTGTGGCTCATAATATATTTGTTCTTTGTTTCACTTACACCTCATGTGTTGTATCCTTTACAGAACAGAGCTGGTGTTCTTCTAGGGTTTGATAGAAGGCCTGTGTGACTTACTATCCCATATAAGTAGGATTAATTATTCCACTAATTAATTATTCCCTTAACACTGCCTTGAGCAGGGAGTTGTGTTAGATGACCACCTGAGGTACCTTCCAGCCCTATTTTTCTTTATTCTTTATCTCTGTGTAGTACATATATAGGGTTGCCAACTCTGGCTGAAGCTATTCCAGGAGCTTTGTTTCCCCCCCCACCCTGCCATGACATAATGTTACTAATGCATCAATAGAGATTTTTGGGCTAATACCAATGGCCAGTTTTTAATGAGCCATATTGGCCAATACTGATCCGATTGCTGATATGCAGTGCAGCAGCGTGGAGAGCAGTATTTGGCTGATAGGTCTGTTGTGGGGGAAGGAGCAAGGGGAGAGGGAAGGGATGTGGGGAGGGCAGATTGAGGTCCCTGCAGTGAGGGAGGGACTGGGGCAGGGCAAGGGTAGGTGTTACACAGTCAGGGCAGGGTGTGGGATGAAGCCGCAAGCAGCTTGTCTGGGGGGTGCGGGGAGGAGGAGTAGCTTCTGCCACCGCACAGACCCCCGGAGTGCATGGTAAGGGTGGTCTGCTGCTGAAGGCTGGAGCCAAAGGCTGGGTCTTTCCAGAAGGGGGCTGGGCCAGGGCTGTGCTCAGTTTGGGTGGTGGTGGCACTGGAAAAGGGGTTATGGGTGGAGGGGGGGAGCTGCAGCCACCCCAAAATTCACCATAGCCCTCCCTTTCAGCACTGCCACTGCCACTGCCCAGCCTGAATACAGGCCCAGCCCAGCCCCCACACTGGGAAGAACCACCCCCAACCCCAGCCCAGAGTGGTAGCCTGCTCCCACCCCATGTGCAGATCCTGGAGTATACACCCCTATGCCCTGCCTCCTATGGTGTGTGCAGCAATGGGAGCTACCTGAATGAGCTGCTTGCAACTCTATCCCACCCCCCACCCTGGCTGTGCAGTGCCTGTCCCAGGCCCAAGCCCACTGCCTCCCTCACTGCTGAGGCTTTGATCTGGACACCACCACGTCCCTTCCCCCACAACAGACTTACCAGCTGGACCCAGCTGCTCTCCATGCTTCCAGTCTGCCCTCCTGGCCACCTGCATGCTGTGCTGCAGCTGCACACATGCACAGGGCATTTATCAGTGACATTATTGGCCACATCAGCCAAAAAGAAGTTGATTGGCTATGGTGTCTATTTTCCTTATATCAGTGCTGATCCGATTTGGGACTGATGTATGCACTTCTAGTCATTAATTGTAGTGTTCGACCCATTCACAATATCAATCTCCCAGATTGCTTTCAAAAGTCTCTGGGAGATTGATGCCAATTCCAGGAGACTCTTGGCCAATCCAGAAGGGCTGGCAACCCTATAAATGTAGTTTTCACAGTCCAAAGCCACTCCTAGGTTGTCCTATACAGGAGTACAAGATGACAAAATATAGTGGCTTTGGCTTTCTATACTAATTTATTGCTGAAAAAAGATAGGGTTCTTGGAGTCATAGTTGACTCCAAGATGAGCATGAGCTGGCAGTGTAACGAAGCTATCAACAAAGCCAATCGCAACTTATTGTGCATTAACAGGTGCATGACCAACAGATCGAGGGAGATGATGCTCCCCCTCTATGCGGCATTGGTCAGGCTGCAGTTGGAGTTCTGTGTCCAGTTTTGGGCACGACGCTTCAAGGGGGATGCAGAGAATCTGGAGAGGGTCCAGAGGAGGGCCACTTGTATGATTAGTGGCCTCCATGCAAGACCCTACGAGGGGAGGTTGAGGAATCTGGATCTCTTCAGCCTTCACAAGAGACATCTGAGGGGAGACCTTGTAGCAGCCTATAAGTTTATCAAGGGAGGACAACAGAGAATTGGAGATGTGCTATTTACTAGGGCACCTGTAGGGATAACTAAGAATAATGAGTACAAACTAGTGGATAGTAGATTTAGGTTAGAAATTAGGAAGAAATTTTTCACAGTAAGGGTGGCCAGAATCTGAAATGGGTGGCCAAGAGAGGTGGTACTATCCCTTAACTTGAAGTTCTTCAAGAGGAGGCTAGATAGGCACCTGGCTGGGGTTGTCTGGGGCAGGGAGTCAGACACGATGATCCTTCGGGGTCCCTTCCAACTCTTCAACCTATGAATCTAGGGAAAAGGCCTTGAATTCCTACTGCATTTAAATCCTTTAAAATGTTTTGTTCTTCATTCCTGTGTTGTGTAAAGCCAGGGTAGAAAAGCCCTTAAGATAGTTCCATGTGAACTTTTCTGACCTTAAAAAATTACTTGTGTTTTGGTTCTCTTTCCATTACTTTTTTGTTCTTTTTATATATTTCCCTTATTTATTTTTTAAAGCCTATTCTAAATTTCTGATTTATTTTTGCCATGGTCTGTCAGTCTCATTCCCTTTCTTTTACAGTTGTGTCCTGTGATTTTTCTCCCTTTTCCCATTTGAATTTCTCCTGGTTTTGGGGAGTTATTTTATTCAGTGCTTTATCTCTTTTACTCTGCATTCCCTTCCCCCACAACATGTTTTTATTTAATTGCTTTTCCAGAACTTTCCTATTTTCCTCTATGTTCTTGCTGTCCTCATTTTTTACTTTGGCATATATTTCCTTTCTTCTCAGCTTATCCCTGCCAGGGGCATGATTCTGGAAAATACTCACCACCAATTCACTATTAGAAAAACTGTCCCAAAACCAAAGAACTTGTACTTTATTATCTTACCCTAGAAGACTTCAATGCCTATTGAGGAGACTGGGAAGAAGAATACAGGCAACATTAGCTAACTGGTATTGACACACCTCGCTCACCCCAGTCTCTATGACACTGGATGTTCATGGATTTCTTCCAGAACTATAGAAAATGCTCTGCGCAAGCCAGTGTTTATACCCTTGCAGTACAATGCGCGCAGTTGTACAGAAAGTCCTCTGGGTATCTGCCAAAGGGTGATAACAAAGGCCACCAAATAATGTATATGTACTGTGAATATCAGGACAGCTGGAAAGCATGGAGCTTGGTTGCAGAGAAACCTCCTCCTCTGCTTCCTCTCCTGCCTCTGCAGTCCACTAATTTTGGTACTGGGAGAGAGTTACAGTACCCGCAGATGAGAAGGATACCACTTAATCTGCAAAAAAATTGAGGGTGCAGATTATCTTCATAATGTGAATTCCAGACCTAGATCTGTAGAGGTTTTTGTTGAATCAATGGCTTTTCAACCTGTTTTTTTGCCATTCTTCCCCCTGCCTCCACTGCTTCCTCACCAGGTGCCTCTAGCCTTTGGCTAGCTGAGCAGAACTGAGAGTTTCTTCTTCCTCACAGTCATGCCATACCCTTGATATCAGCAAGTCTCCTCTTCTCTAATGAGGGAAGGGGTGGAGCTAAGGAAAGAGAGTGCTGAGTAGTCAGTAAGGGAAGAACAAAGGCTAGGAGAAGTTGCCACAACCAGCAAAAACAACTGCAGCTGTTTAGCAAGGTGCTCATCCAGCCCAACCTGCATAAAAGGTAATGGACTCAGGAGGAGAAGAACAGAGGGGTGGGGAGTGAAGGAAAAGAGGACTGGGGAAAAGGGGACCTGTAAGGAGGTTGAATAAAGTAGGGCAGCCAGAACTAAGGCAGGCACTTATAGCAGAAAGGGACAGATCGAATTTTTGTGAGGGCAATCAAGGGAGCCAAAGAATTTCTGGACTGGGCATGCCACTAAACTTTAAAACTTAGTAATTTATATGGGCAACTGTAACCCATTTTTCTTAGGCATTTTGCTCTGTTTAGTTGCCTGGCTTCTACATGCCTATATACATTTAAAAAAATAAACTCTCTGCCCAACCTTCAAGTAATACAACTATGTTGGAGACTTACTGCAAATCAGCATTCAAAGCCAACTGCTTTTTTCATGTGAAATCCACAGGAGAGAGATTGACTACATCTGGGTAATCAGATTTTCCATTTCTTCCTCGAGTTATGGCTGCTTCTATTGCATATGTAAGTGATATGTATAGGAGGTAGGGAAGGGGGTTGGCTATGTGGGTTATGGGGTGGAGGCTAAGAAACAATGTCCTGTTCTGGATGGAAGATTAGTGTTGCTCTCTAGTGTGGCTCATATGTCTAAATGGTGCACCAGTCCAAATGTAGTCTTGTTCTCTAGTGTGGCTCATATGCCTAAATGGTGCACCAGTCCAAATATGATTTGCACAGCTGTTACCAGCTTCTTGAACTTGAACGCTTTCATATAAGAGATGCTAGCTGACCAGTTTAACATACTCCCCTTTTAATGTCTCTGTGTGCCCATGTGTAAAACAGTGCATAATACTGGATGGAATGGCAGACCCATTTGTGATTCTTAACTCTGCAACTTCTGTTGCAAGTTAGTGGAGAAGGTGAAATCTTATGTCTCTACAGTCTTAAGATTCTGGCTGGGTACTGGAGCACTGCAAAATGAAAATTAAATATGGCTGTATTAGTTAACCATCTGAATACTTCAAAGACCTTTTGTTTCCTGTATTTTTAATTCATGAATATTGAAAACCCTCTAAATCTAATATGGGAAAGTCTGTGTGCATTTACTTATTTTTTTAATTTGAATATTGTATATGTATGACAGTAAGTTCAGGCCAGCTTTATTTAGATACATCGTTGTTTATTTCTGATTGACAAAGAAATTGGACTCAAGCTTATATAAACAAATCCTATATATATTACAGATTTTTTTTTTATATCAAATCTAATTTTACAGCAGTAGTTTGGCCACCTTGTTTCTGGAATTCAGTTTGGTACTTGGAATTCATGTTTAAAGCTTCTTGCAATAAAATGATATTTTAAGATAAAATGGCTATGAACGTATCCTAAATCACAATAAAGTCATAAATTTGAGTAATTTTCTTCAGCAAAGAGGACATTTTGGGTCCAAAAATCATATACTTAGATTTAATGGAGCCTTCACCTTTGGTATTTATATAAAAGTAAATCAAGATCTATGGTTCACATTAGGTGAACCATAGAAATGGATTCATGTTTTTAAATATTACTTGAAAAGTCTTATTTGACAGAATGTAAATATTTTATGAAAAGCTCATTGTAACCATGTTTTTGTTCATATTTACTATTTCCTTCACATGAATGGTATGTAGCTAAATGTATCTGGGTGGCTTATTTTTCAGTACAATATTTCTCCATCTTGGAGTTGTGACTTAAATGCTGTATGATAAACTGTTTTCTTGAGCTTTCTACATATACAGAATTTAAACTTTCAACAGGAAAAAAACTTCTCTTCCTTATGCTTTTAATAATAGCCTCCTGAATGTAAAGACCTGTATATAAATAGGCTTATTGAATATATCTCATAGGAAATGTGCAAATCTAGTTCTTAATAAAAAGTTCAAAATGACAATTCTTGATATTTTAAATATGAAATTAGGAAATTTATGTGCCTGTGAACATAAATACCTACTGGATGTGTCTATATGTGCGTTTTACCGTGCAATAAGTTAATTTAATGCACAGTAAAGCTTAACCATCTACACATGCACTGCAATTAGGGTAAAGCAGATTAATTTACTCCACCATAGGACAGTGAGTAGTGGGCATGTCTACACAAGATGCTGACAGTGCAGTCACCAAATAATACTGCGCACTATTGCATCACATCACTAACAATGCTAATATGCTATTGCACACTATTAGGCTACTGTGCAGTAGCCTCACTTAAAAGGCTACTGCGCAATAACTCTGGGTACTGCACATTTATTTAGTACTTGATTATACAAGACAGGCAGTGCTAAGGGAGTCAGTTGATGTCATGTCTCTGGTTTAGACCAGTTTGAACAAGTTTAGACATGTTTTGGCTGGTTTGGAGTAGTTTAGACTGATTTAAACTCATTTAGAGAACTATAGGTGTCTTGGAACCAGTTCACATAATTTGAACTGGTTTGATTAAAACTGCGTTGTCTGTCCCATTTAGCAGTACTGGGGCCTTTAAACCTGGTTTAAGGCTGTCCCAGCCACCTGCGGAGGGTTTAGGATTGAAAGTGTGGTTGGGGGTAGAAAGGTAAGAAACATTTATTGACTTAAGAAAAACACAACTACGCATAATAACAAGACAAACAATGACAGACAAAAGCAAATCGCATCGGCAACTTATCAGTAGTCCCTCTGCCTGATACACAGCAAGCTTCTCTTTCCACAAAGTTCAGTGAGGTCAGGTGTCCCCAAACAACACTGTCTGAGGGGTGCCAGGAAGGACCCTGGAATGCAGTTCTTGCGCTCCTCGAGGTCTATAGGCCCACTGATCCAGGCAACAGCCTTTTTCACAGAGCTGCATCTTCCTTCTGAATGGTTTCCAAATATTTCAGCTAATTTATAGCTTCTGAAGGACACTGATAACATACAACCACTTAGATTCCTTTTTCTTCAACTGTCCTTAGACTGACCAGTAACAGTACAAGCCTTGCATTCCTTTGATAAGGTAATTTTAACTGCACCACAGGGCCTTACTACTTTTAGGCTTTGCTAAATTTACTAGGCCTTACTTTATACAAGGCCTCACTACATCTTAAACTATAATTAGGCTTTTAGCAACAACTTATAGCTTAATATCTAAACAAATACAGAAAAACGCTTGGTCTAATCTTTATAGAGCTTTCAGCAAGCTCTTTTATCACACAGACATACTTTTCAGCTGCCACAAAGGCAATTTTGAATCTAATGTCTAGATGAATCGGAAAGGGATTGTCAGCTCCAGTTTACACCAGATTGAGTTGGACTGAAGTGGTTTGAACTGTTTTAGATCAGTTTGAAACTATTTAGATCAGTTTGAAACAGTTTGACTCCTGAACTAGTTTAGACAGGTTTGAACTGGTTTAGATCAGTTGCAGAAGCAATGAATGGGGGTGCACCCCATGAGAGCGTCGGTGCACCCCCTGACTGGCCGCACTCACTGCTTAGACGATGGGCAGGGGGGCAGGCAGGAGCACCAGTGCCCTCCCTGCAAGCACCGGCCTATCACTGCAGCAGTCTGGAAGTGGGGCTGCTCCCAGAAGTGGCCACAGACACTTCCACAGTAAAGGCCATTAGATTTTCTGCATCCATGTCGAGCCGGCACGTAACCACCCTCCATCATCCTTCCAGTCATTGAAACACACATTCTGCCGCCATCCTTCAAGTGCTGAGGTGGTAGTTAAAAATGAGCTTCTGCGGGTCTGTGACGTCCCTCCATAAGGCTTCATGAACCAGGACTTCAGGGATGCTTCAGTAGGCAGCATCTGCTAGTATGACCGGGGAGGCGGCAACACCACGAATCATTCTCTCCTCCATGCCAGGTGCATAGTCTCCTTTCTCCATGATGTCAGCCAGAGAGGAGTTTCAGAACACCCGCACATCATGCGCGCTGCCGGCCCACCCTGTAAAAATGTTCATGAATGAGCCCTGGTGGTCCACCACAGCTTACAGGATCACGAGGCATATCCTTTCCTGTAGGGCATAGCACTGGGATATGAGTGCTGGCTAAAACCCCCGTGCAGTTTGGGAACACCTTCTCATTAAAGCCAGCCATCCTTTGCTGTGGATTCGCCAGGAAGATAAATTTGTAAGCAGCTGGTATACCTCACAAGTCGCCTACCCCACCATGAAGACAGCCACGCTGAACTGGTTGGCAATGTAGCGGAGGCTGGATGGGCTGGCTAGCTTCATGATGGCCATTGCAACCCTCTTGTCTGGTAGAATGGCCCAATGCATGTTTCTGTCCTGCCTCATGATGTGTGGGCCCAGCATCGAGATGATATAGTAGAATGTCTCCCTTTTCATTCAGAACATCTCCAGCCACTGCTTGTCATTCCAAGTGGTCAAGACGATTCACTTCTACCAGTCTCTCATGGACCCACATCATGTGGATTTTGCTGGTCCTCCTGAGGTTTATTGACAGAGCCTGGTCAGATTCCACTTGTTCGCTTTGCTCCCCTATGTACACCATGTATCCTGTGCTGTAAGAGCAGGAATCACACAACTTACCACTGAAAAGTGTAGTGTCCTATTCCTGCTGAGGACTTCCTGCAGCATTCTACAGTAAAACAGCATACCTCCAACACCCATGGATCTATATGGAGCCGGGAAGAACTGAAGGACTTAATCAACATTTGGTCAGAGCAAAGGATCATAGACAAGCTGGAGAGTAGGAGGAATAAGCCTGTTTATGCTTATATTGCAAAAGGCATGCATGCGTGAGGGCACAATCATGACTAGCAAAAGATGCCAACTCTCATTCTGGGGCAGGTCACACACTTGCTCCCTTCTATAACAAGCTGTCCATCGTTCTCTGCAGAGATGTGGGTGACATGCCGGGTTTGCAGACTTTCAGCACTGGGGTTGGGCTGGAGGTGGAGGTGGGGGAGGAGGAGAAGATGGTGGCAGCAGCCCCTCTGCTGGTTGAAACTATGTCTCAGCTGTTCAGAGACTGCCCTCCTGATGACCAGTTGCAGGAAGAAGCATCAGTCACCTTAGAGTTATTCCCACTTAGCCTCCCCATTCCATGGAGTAGCACAGATGATGAATCAGAGGAGGTGGGGGGGTCAGGAAGAAACATCTGGTAAGTCTCTTTATAATGTGCCTCTTGCCACTGCCAGGCAACTCCCAGCTTTTTGCTGGTTGGGTTTAGGCACCAGGGGGATGGGGTGGGGGGAAATCCATGTGTTGTTGTAGGTGGATCGCCATGTTCTTTTGGTGGTGGTGCAAGCCAGCCAGGTTTGATAGTTAATTATTTGCTTTAATTTGTTGCAGCTAGCATAGGCAGTGGCAGCCATAGATGTGTTCCTCCCAGAGCAGCAAACATTCGTAAGTTTTGGGCAGTACAAGTGATACCAAAGTTTTGCAGGGTCCATTTCCATGCCTGCCGGGATTTTGTACACTGCATGGTCGGGAGGGGTGTACTTTCCTCCTCTGGGAGAAGGCAACCATTGCTTTTTTCTTTGTTTATCAGCTGCCGCAACCTGCTGGGAACAGCACCCTGCTTGCACTTCAGCAGAGTGCTGCAGAGATTTTCTGAGCAAGCAAAGCCAGACCCATGAAACCTCATTCAAGGCTTTGGTGGACTCCTTAGTTGCCAGAGCAGAATGCAAAGCTGCCTGACAGGACAAACTTCGTGACTCCCTGTGTAAGCACTGTGCCATCCTCGAGGAAGTGCGAGGACACCATGAGGAATTTGAAAGATGCAGTCGACAAGTCCAGTGCTGAGTTCCATAGTTCAAATGACATTTTCAAGGAGGCCTTAGAGAAATACCTATGACGCCTGAAAGGGAAAAGTCAGTCTGTTCATCTTGCCTCTGTACAACATGAGCCTGTTCCCCCTAACTCTGTGGGGTCACAGCAGGACCATATGACTGCCAGCAGGGCCAGGAGGGTGCCACTGTGTTTCAGGGAGATGGGGCATTTCAGGGTCATGGTGGGGTGAAGGCAAAGAAGCCCAAGAAGCAGCTGTAGTACTCTATTGCAAACAATAAAAGCTCATAGTTTTCTGGCTTCCTGTGTCTGTCTCCATATCCCCCCTTCCTTCATGCTCTTTCTCGGCTCTCTCTACACAAAACCTCCTGGTGTGTGTGTAACACCTGAGCGAGGCCTTTTGTTGGTGGAGGTGGCCTGGAATTCGCAGCTTTGCTTGCACACAACATCTGCCTCCTCTGTCACCCTCTACCAGCCTGGCTTCCTTTTTTGCAAGCCACCACCAACCAGCCACTTGCACAGGTACACTGGTGGGGGGAGGGCTTCAGGGACAGGTAAACAAAGGGGCTGCTTCCTGGCCTACATAGACAAAGGATGCCTCCTCTGTCACCCCCCACCAGTCTAGCTTGTTTGGAATCCCAGAGCAAGGCCTAGGGTGGGGACGGTGGGGCCCTGAGGTTTGTACCTTTGCCTGTACATGAACCCAGGGACTTTGCAAGCTTTTCCGCCTTCTTTTCACACCTTTTCCAACCCAGCACCAGATTATCTCATTTTCCACACCAAAACAAGGCTGCTGAGGGGGGTGCCCCCCTCGAACACTATAAATTGGGGGAGCAGAGGTCATGGTATGCATTCACTGTATTGATGAGGGAGGTTTGAGATGGGTGAGGGAGCAGAGAAGGCACAGCAGGGGCAGAGAAGGACGCATCCCAGGAATGAGATTTGCCCCTGGGGCTCACAACAATGAAAATCCAGGGTTTGCAAAGACTGCAGGCTGATAAAGTGGGGTGCAGTGAAGATACACCCCACTTTATGAAGTGGCAACGTGCTACAATGTAGCAATGTGCTACACTACACCATTGGTAAGTGACACCTGATAACACTTGTCTGTGCCCTGAGGATTGTCCATCATGTAAATTTAAAAAAAAAAAAAAAGGGTAAGTAGTTGCAGTGACCTCAACCTCCTCAATGGCCTGTGGGCTCATCCCCGGTGAGTTCCACCTATTAAAGTTTTCTGGAGGAGAAAGGAAAAGAGAAGAAGAAGAATGGGGGGGCTTGGTGCATAGTTGAAAAAATGGACTTTGTGAACCGCACCCCCGCTCCTTCCCTTCCCCCCGCCCCTGACACACAGGGTCAGTGGGATATATTACCTAAATATAATCTGGGACACTGCATACCCCAGCTGCCGAGTCTGGCAGGCAGCGTCTTGGACTCGCAGCTCTGGAAGGGAATGTGGTGCAAGTTCAGTTTGCAATATTGAAGAAAGTCACTCACTCCCTCCAACAAAGTTTCAAAATATATAGTCACAGAAAAATTACTGTTCTCCCAGTACTGTCATAGCCGTCACAGCCATTGGGAGCCATGGTTACTGCACCCATGTGCAGCAAAGTCCCTGGCAGTCGATGGAGTGCAAAGGGGTCACAGCAAGTGGAGGGTACCAAGAGAGGTGAGGCTGGAGGACAAGAGGGTACACTGGTGGTGGTGGTAAGACATAGACAATAGGTGTGGAAACAATTAAGAGGGGGTAGAAAATGAAATTTCTCTGCCCCATCATTTTACTTTTGATTGAAAGTAATAAAATTGTTAAAAGTAGAGGATAGGCAAACAAGCAAGGAAGCACACATGTCCCAACGTGACCTGACTCTGGAGGAGGGAGGGGCGAGGCGTGAAGAGGGTAAAAAAAAATAAAAAAGACAGTGCCACCTTCTGACGAAAGTGGCCCCTCATGGAGAAGGGGATTCATTACAAGTCTTTGGAGTCTCTGCCTGTTTGCACAAACAAAACTGGCACATGGAGCAGCATAGCACAGAAGCAATGCAGGCTAAAACATCTTGGAGCGGTGTTAGCATATGGCACTAAATGGACTTTAAAGTGGCAGGAAATCCTGGGTCGTGCAAACACAAATGTAGTTGTGTTGCTGTAAATGGAAAATTTCATGTTGTCTACTCTTGCCCTTTTAGATAGACTTAGTTTGGACTGTTTTGGACTGATGTAGACTAGTCTCAACTAGTCTGGAGTGATATAGGCCAGTTAGGACTGATTTAATCTAAACTGCCGGTTTAGTGTAGACCAATTTGGTTTGGTCTAGCTTGGTTTGTTTAAACAGCTTTAGACCAATATCAACCAGTATGGACTAGCATAGGCCAGTTTAGACTGGTGGAGCCTGGTTTGGACCAGTGTAGATCACTTGGAACTGTTTTGAATGGCACAGACTGGTTTGGTCTGGTTTAGACCAGTTTAGACCTGGTGGCTAAGTACAGAAGGTCAAAAACCTGGCTGAAAAAAACCAAGGCTGAATTGATTAAATCTTTGCAGGTTAGTCTTAGCTGCACAGATTGAATTGATAAGCAAGTGAACACACTTCCACTTTTGATTCCAGAAATGCACTATTTTTCTAAGACTGTCTGACTGTGGAAAGGGGAAAAAACAATTTTAAAAGGCAGAAAAAATTACCGCTTCACAGAAGAGAAAAGCAGCACTGTTGATTATTAGCAAGATACTATGTCTATAGTAACATGTATAGACAAGCACTGAGCAAATTCAGCCATCCAGTGACAATTCAGCAATACTGCTCTGCAGATAAAACTTCCAGCACAAAGAGCTCAGCCACATTCAAGTCTTCTTACTAGATGCAATCAATCATACAGCAAACAAAGTAGTCATAAAAAAAAATCTTCCATCTAGTTATTAAAACTAGTTATTTCCACACCCATTTTCAGCCAAAGGTGATATTTGAATAACTGAATGTGATCCAAGAGGGCATGAGGTAGAGGATGACCCAGGACAAATAGTCAGCAGAGATCAAGAACTTAACTTAATTCAGAATTCAGTATCTGAGCATACTAGGCTATGTACAGAAGTTATACTTATTGTGCAGTAGGAGTGCAGAACACATGTTATAGCTGTAACCTAACAGACAGTCAGGGCACATAGAGTGCTGTACAAATGGCATATCCTGCTCTAAGATAACCCTGGATGGATGTGGTATCAGACTTCAGTGTTGTAGGTTAGAGCTCTATAATGAACATCCTATCATGACTCACATTAGGTTGCATTCTACCAGCAATCCATGGGTCTTTGCAGCACCCCACTCACCCCCTCCCAGGGTGGTGCTTTAATCTAGGCCAAAGCTCACGTGGTTTGACCAAGCACCGTGCCAGCCTAGGCTCTCAGTGACCTGATGTGGCAAAGCCCCTGTTTTTGACCTCTTCCCCTCCTTCCTTGCTCCCTCCAGCACTGTTTAGTATTATTGCTCAGTGTGGGGATTTCATCAACCCCATCTGGGCATTTGTAAAGTTTGCAGCTTTCAATTAAGTGCTGTGCTGTTCTCCAGGCATTGTATTCACACAGGAGGGATGTTCATCTTGCACAGTTTTGTTTTGAAGAAGCTGTATCCAGATCTTAGTCTATTCACTTTGACCTGTGCTTCTCTGTCAAGCTCATGCCAAATGGCGAACTCATTTGGTGTTGTTATAAAATGGTATATGAATACACCAGAGTACTCTGAATGATCATTTCATTTCCATTCACCCCACCCCTTATCTAAATGTAGTGCAACACACAAGGCCATAGTACCTAGCCTGCTGGGCTCTCAATGGGCCCAGAAACCTGGCAACAGGGGAGCGGTTAGGGTCTGTCTTCTTATGTCACTTGGTCTAATGCCATAGAGTGCAGGGAATACATCTCTGTGTGTGCAAGTTGTTCAGCCTGTTATGAGTCTCAGTGTGAAACTCTTTAGTGTCACTTCTGGACCATACTTCTGGACCATACAGGAGCACAGTAATCTGGTGTGGCTATGCCATTGCAAGTGCAGTGGTTCTGAGCACTCTAAGGCAGTGACCTGTGAAGAGACTTTATTGGTGACCTTGTGAATGTAATGTTTATAGGGGATGAAATGGCCTAATGTGACTCCTTGATAAGTTGGGGGTATGCCCATGGGGAAGGATATCATAGAATCACATCATAGAATCATAGAAGTAGGGTCAGAAGGGACCTTGTAGATCTTCAAGTCCGACCCCCTGCCTGGGTGAGAGAAAAAATGGACTCAAATGAGTCCAGCCAGGTAGGCATCAAGCCTTTTCTTAAAGATCCCCAGGGTAGGGGCCAGCACCACTTCCCTTGGAAGTTGGTTCCAGCTCCTAGCCGCCCTAACAGTGAAGTAGTTCTTGCGGATGTCTAATCTAAACCTACTCTCCAATAATTTGTGTCCATTATTCCTTGTCATGCCAGGGGGCACTAGGGGAAACAGGGTCTCCCCTAAACCCTTCTGGTCCCCCCTAGTGAGTTTATAGACAGTCACCAGGTCCCCCCTCAGCCTTCTCTTGTGAA
>NW_017728951.1:60079793-60108817 GCF_001723895.1 Crocodylus porosus
TGCATCCATTGTCTTTGTGACCTGATCATAAAAGGCAATCAGGTTGGTCTGACATGACCTGCCCCTAATGAAACCGTGCTGGTTGCCCTTGAGCATCATTCCTGAAGCTGGCCCATCACAGATGTGCTCCATGAGGATCTTCCCAAAGAGTTTCCCTAGGATACAGTTGCTTACTCTGATATTCACTTTGTCCCTGTGGAAGAGTGATGATAATGATTTATCAGTATTTCCCATTGACCTCGTGCCTCAAACACCAGCTCCCAAATCCCTATGCCACTGGCCTGGAATGAAGCAGAGTTGCCAGGGCTGGTACCTCCTACTGTTGCTGGAGGCTTAGCAGTTTGTATTACATTAAGTGACCATAAGTTTGGTTAATTTTCAACTGGCCATCTGATCCCTCAAGGTTGCATTGGTTTCCTGAGAGGGGCCAGCATGTTTATGAGGTATCACTTTATACAAAACAGCACCCAAACAGACTCCAAAAGACACTGTCATTTTTTTTTCTGAGTCCCATAGCCAAGGTGTAACCAACAGTCACAACTGTAGGTTTTCACTGGTATGTCCCTGGGTACTGTTTGGCAGGGAATCTACTTATGAGCACTGCTGAAGGTAAGGCACAGCGGGAAACGGGAATTCTCCCTAGCAACCTACCCCCTACTCCCTCCCTCCCAACCCAGCCTCCTAGAGCAGTGGTCTCCAAAGTGGGGCGTGTGCACCCCAGGGGGTGCACAAGACAATCCATTGGGATGCAGGAAGAAAATATTAGAACTTCTATTGAGATGTATATTTATATAAATATACATATATTGGGGGTGCGTGCTCAAAAATTTTTTACTGATATGGGTACGCAATCAAAAAAATTTGGAGACCACTGTCCTAGAGAACTAGAAAAGGCTCATCCCTTTGGGCCTGGACACTTTACTTCCCAACCTTCCCAGCTTTCACAGCAGGGAAATAGAACCTATGTGTCCAGGTTTTCACAGCTGGGAGGTGTTGGTTTGTGAGCAGCTGCACAGCTTCCATCCCTGGGCAAGCGAAAGGGTACAGGCAGGGGATTCACCTTAGATCCCTTGCTGTCTCCCTTGTCTGCAGACTCCACAATTAGGTGAAGCAGGCCTGGTTGTGAAGCCTGAGATTCTGGATTCAGGATGGTCAGCTGGAGACTTACATAGACAGTGCTGTCAAAATGGCGACCAAAGTGGACCCTCAATGTGGGGGGTTGGAATGGATAGGTTGGCAACTGTTTGTACCTGCACTGCTGCAGCACTTGAATGAGCTGTCCAGGCCCAGTAATGCAATGTGAAACTTGAGTGGCCACCAACTGTCTGAGAGAGTCACAATGCCAGTATCCAGCCACAGCACCCACTGAGTGGGTGGTGGTGCTGATGCCTTACCTTCAATAGTGCTCATTACCCACCCTGGCAGGAGTGGGCAGGCTACTGCCCACCTCTCCTCCCCCGTCATGAAGAGCCCCACTCTAGGGACTCTCCTCTGGGGGAACCTGGGAGTCCCACAGGGTGGAGGGGTACCTGAGTGATAGCTGTGGGGAATGCTCCCCATCATGCATTGATTGGGAGATGGTGGAGGTTGAGAGGAGGGCAGGAACAGGAGACTGGTGTATAAGAGCTGTTGATCCATGGTTCAAGGAGCCAGGAACCCATCTAGTGGTGCCTTCTCCAGGGAGCAGCAGGGCAGGAGGGAAAGAGGACTAGGCTGTCTGAGACCTGCTGCCAAGGTCGGCATTCACATGTTGTGTCTGTGACATTAGAATGAGGAACATTTTCAAGAGATATGCCCATTTCTCCTCTTTCCCTTTATTTTTTTTTCTCTCTCTCCTCCTGTTTGGCCATTCTCCAAATCATTTAGCTTTAGAGATAATCTGTGAGGTTTGAGATTATATTTGTAGAATTATGTTCAGATTTATGCTGCTTTTGATATTTAACGTTGAAATGCATCTGACTTCAGGAACTTGAAACCTTTTCTCCTTCATCAGTGGCTTGACCTTATTAACAGTAACATGAAGCCCACCAGTTTTTCATTTTCATGAAAAATGAATATAAACAAAAGCTTTGAAAAGTTATGTTTAGGATACATTGTCCATTTGGATGACCAGTAAAACCAAACATGCAAAACCTGCTTCAAAATTGAATATAATATCAGAGTTCTTTCTTACTGAGGACATATCTGAGTCTGCCGGTCCCTAATTCATGCAGGTACAGAAAAGAGGCACATTTTTCCATTGTATTCTTATCTTTAGGAATTTTCTGTCTTTACTTACTCATTACTCAAATGCAAAATGATTTTCTCAGTTTGCTCTAGTTTTCTGTTTTTGTACAATTTATCATCAGCAAACTGGTTCAACAGAAGTATTTGCAAAGAACACCTATAAAAAGGGTCTGAGTACAGAAGTGAAATCATGAAGAATTTTTGGGCAAATAGTGCAATTTTTTTTGCAGGATTTGTTCAGTGCTATTGAAGCCTGTTCCAAAACCTATTAAAATTGGTAGTTAACTAAAATGAGTCATCAGCATAAATGTTATACACCCAGCTTTATACATAATAGTAGCTCAGTAATCATGGGGTAGATTCTGCAATGATTTTAATTCATCTTACATATGTTAAGGTTATACAGTTTAAAGCTTATTGGTTTTCTGGAAATACAACTCTCCTCAGATCATTACCTAAAACTTCCATCCATGAAAGCTGTCTAATTTCCCTAAGTTCAGTAGCTACATCCATTGACGTATTGCCACTTTCCCTGTTCACCAAAGTGCCTATATAAGTGCCTGTAGTGAAAAAAAAAGACCAGGAAGAAAGGTAAAGAAAAAAAGTAGTACAATGGAAAAATGGACAAATATAATAGAAATCCGAGATAAAACCTCCCTCCATTTTCCCTCTACGTCTTGCTGGATGATTATTTGTATTTTCTACATCTACATGTATTTTGTTGCATGTTCTCCTCCTCTTCCTGTTCTCTACGTTATATACTTTTTATTTTTTTTAAATGACACTCTTAACTTCATTTGACTGTGGTGAGATCAGTTTATGGTGAATGATCAGTTCTGGATGCAGGAATTCTTACTAACAGACCTTAGAATGCTTGGAGAAGAATACACTGATCAGCAATGTGGGACAACCCATTAGCAGCTTGCCATGATTTTATAAATCAGCATGATAAGGAGCTGTGGACAGAGTGTGCTATTAGTGTGGTGGTTGAGCAGGACGGACATCTCAATTTAATTTTTCCTCGAGCCTGAATCCAGTCCAGGAACAGTGGATGCCAGGGGTCCTCCCATGCTCCCCTCCCCCTTCCTGCAGCCCCCCACTTCTTACCAGCACAGAGTCCAGTCTCCCACTTCCTATTTCTGCACTTGCACAGGACCAGGAAGGGCATAAACTCTTTGTATTTGAGAAGTGCTACATAATGTAACTCATAACACTCCAGTCCAGAGATTAGTTGGAATCCTAGGCAATGCCTTCTTTCTCTGCTCCTATTCATTTGACAGACTGGTGGCTGGTGCAGGGACAGGGAGGGCACGTTATGTGGTACAGTAAGCACTGTGGACCTTACTTGCTCCAGGTCCAACCACACCTAAAGCTTTTTGTCTGCATCCTACTTATCAGGCAGAATACTACAAGTGACTTCTACTTGGTCTCCTCTGTGGTGCACGTCCCTCTTCTCCATGCATCCTCTCTGCTGAAAGGTGTGATTTATTGCACTTGTTTTAACTGTATGACTTAGTCCTTCTGCATGTGCAGTGCTAAAGTGCTGTGCTAGTACTGCCGTGAGATAAATAACACTGTGATGGTCACCATCATTCTTGATGGAAATACATTTTTGTTTGAAGATATTTCTCTTATGGGAATTCTATTTATTTATAAATATTTATATAATAGGTAATAGTCCTGCAGTGACAGAAGATGACCTGTATGATTGCATGTGCTTTTCCCCACTCCACGTCTTTTATGAGTGCATATGAAAGATTTTTCTGTGCATCCAGAACACCACCTAACTATGCATTCTTTACATGCATCTTCTCCCCCTTCCTTCACCCATCTCATAAATTTGTATTATACTGTGGAAGTTCTTTTTGCGCCTTTGTAATAACCTTTTGGAAATGGGAATGACAGTCTGAATCAAAAATTGTATTGGTAACTGAGTTTAGAAAATGTACTGCCATGTTTTATTTATGCTTGAATAATCTCTTAATTTAAAGACAACTGATACAAAAGCAACAAATTGTATTACTGCTATTTAAATTTTTGAGAACCTTGCTTATTCCCCTGGAGAAGCTTGGGTACGAGATGAGTGAGGTATAAGAGTGTAAATGACTCCTTAGTATATCACAATTTCAAGATGAATAAGCATTCATAAAGTCAGCCTGAAAGAAGAGAACTGATGTAGTATTTGAAAGCCATGACTATAATTTATAGGACACTCTCTCAGCAAGAGTGTGCCCAGCACTGACAGTTTTGCTGTAGGGTTCAGGTGGATAAAGACTGCTTTGCTGGTAGAAGTGGGAAAACTACAGAAACAAAATTAAGAATGATAGATTTGTCAGGATCCTCATTGCAGCAATATTTTCACTCTCGGGGCCTATAATTAGATATGCTACAAAGATTAAAGAAAATGGCTACTTATTGCTCTGCTTTGGAAACTTGGCTGTTGTTTTGTTTGTTTTGTTTTGTTTTGTTGAGACCGTAGCCAGTTTTACAAATCTTGAAAAAAAAATAACTACAAGGTTTCAGGGAAATAGGCTTAATATTGTACCTCACATTTTCTGTTGATATTACTAAGATTTTTATTTGAGCAGGGGGTACAAGATCAGGAGTACAGAAAGAATAGGTAAGTCCAAAATGAAGAGGATGGTCCAAGAATTATTTAAGCTAAGTCAGGTAACCTTGGTTTTTAATCCACTCAAAACACAATACACTTGTTAACAATATTTTAAAGAGGTACAGGTTTTTCACTGAGCTGCCTTCTGAAAAAAACATTTGTGCAGGTTCATTTAGATGTGAGTTGTAGACCCTCCTTTTAATGGGCACAGAGATACCCCAAGCCTTGCTGTAACCTAACCCCTCCCCTAAATTTCACCTTTTTTTTTGCTGCTTTTGGCACCTTCCCTGCCTGACTGCCACACAGCTGCAAAAGTTGAATATTTTTGCTCAGAATGGGGCTTTTTTCATATGTAATATTTTTTCTAAGAAATTAATACAATTTAAATGCCAGTATGTAGAACAGATCCCAAACTATTACAAACCAGAAGTGGCAAATACTGGCATATTTACACAATATTTGGATTTTTGTGCATTATTCATAATATTTCCTGTACATATTTTGTTATGATAGATATCAAAATAAAATAACTTTAAAACTTGGGAAAGTTAAGAGAAGAAATGGTAGGGGGGAGGAAACACAGGAAAAAGACCGAGAGCAGAGGAAATAGGGATGCTGCATATAGAAGTATCTCCTGTCTTTCAACTAAGCTTCCAGCAGAAATTATAGACATACTTTTGACAAGTGAGAGCCTAGATCAAGGGTGTCAAACTCAACTGGCCCCTTGGCTCAGATGCAGAACATGAAGTTGCTCACAGGGTGGATCCAGACCTGGAAGTGGGGCAGAGCAAGAGTCTGCAACCATGACTCACCACACCACTGACATGCATCCTCAAGGGGCTCTATACCCAAGAATTCAGAAGTGAGCCTTACTCCCACTTGTCCTGGCCCTAAATTCTGATCCCCACCACAAGCTCTGAGGGCTGGATGAAACAGCTGTGTGGGCTGTACCTTTAATACACCTGGCCTACATGTTCTGGGTATGTGCCTGGGTATGCAGGTATCCACTTTAAAATACACAAAGTGTCCAGGATCTTGTTAATTCTGGTATTAATACCATCTTACAACACTGAAAGAATAGTGCATGAGAAGAACATGTTCAAGTATGGCTCCTGTCAGTCCA
Source organism: Crocodylus porosus (assembly GCF_001723895.1). NCBI lineage: Eukaryota > Metazoa > Chordata > Crocodylia > Crocodylidae > Crocodylus > Crocodylus porosus. The sequence continues at coordinate 60,085,754 of NW_017728951.1, forward strand.
ACCACTGGGAAGACTCTTAATCTAGGAAAGTCTTTTGGGTGACTATAATGCTTAAAACTACTTTTTGTTGAATGAGATGTAATGAGCTGCTTCCCTTAATCTCTTATATTGCTCTGTTCAATGTGTGGCTGAGATATCTAGTGCTAATTCTTTGTTTTGTTATATCAGTATGATCTGTGATCTGTAACTCTATAAACACAGTAACTCATAACTCTGTATGAGTTACTGTGAATCTATTAGCTGCCAGACTGGTGAAATAATATAACTCTGTACAAAATTTGAGGAGTTCTAGTATTTTGGACAGTTGAGGAATTTTTGAGGTGAGCAGGTGATAGAGTTGGATATGCTGCCATATTTTACAATCTGGTAAATTGTCGTGCGGGAAAGAGATAAATTGTGGCATGTAGTTCTCTGTTATTAGTTGGCATTAGCATAATATTCTGTATTTGATCCATTTTCCCCTATATTATGTCTTCTACTTATTTTCAGTATGGGATTCTCTCAGACTAAGGCCTCCACATAAGTAGAAGCACATAAACTTGTGTTCATGTCCAAAATTGTCTAGTATATGGCCATGTATGAATGTCAGATTCTGGTATCTGCAGTATCCAAATCCCAGTACAACTGAGAGCTAATATATTTGAGATGTTAGCATGTAGAACGAGGTAGAAGAGCCTCATCTTTCAATAGTCATCCATGTAGGTATTTTATTTGTCTGTTGCATAGCATGGCTGATTTCATGGCTGGTTTTGTTGCAGATTTGAGAATCTAAAAGCATACAAAGGTAAGGTTTCCTACAAAGAAAGAAAAGTGGAGTAAAATAAAAAAGAAATGTAATTAGCGTACCTAGATGTACATTTGACATAAGCTAAACTAGCCAAGACAGTCTTAAGTTTGATAGAAAAGAAACACAAATCCATATTATTTCAAAAAATTATCTGTTACTTTCACCCATGTTGGAAATATAACTCCTGCACTAGCTATAAAGACTTTCCCTTCATTATTTTGGTTCTATTTCCTTTTTAGATACATCTCCTACCATCTAAGACAGTACCAACAGATCTCAGAGAAGTTTCCCCGAATACTTATCTATTAGAGGCATTTTTTGGAATTGCTGGGAGTGGGTTTTGCCTAGCCAGAACCTAAACGGTGGCCCACTGAGTATACAGTAGCTATTAATAGATGCTTTTCAAAATCATATTAAACCCTCAGAGACTACGTTTCAAAAACCTATCCATTAAGACCTTGACTCATTTGGGTTTTGTCCATTAGGTGTAGTTTGTGATGGGCTATACACCTGGTTCATTTTAGACACATTCATTTGCTTCTCTGGATGAAAGTTTTCTGAAACTTTTTAAGCTCACCTTTTTCCTGTTCCCTTTTTCTAAAATACTTTTTGTTTACCAATATATGCAACCTGTTGCACTTGCATTCTTTTAAAGGTAAAAATAAATATATGCAGTATGTTCTTTGATACTGTCTGTAAACAAAACAATAGCAGGGCATTGTCATTCCCATATAAACAGCATGTATATCCTCCATTGATTTTTTTACCTCAGCATTGAGTGCATATGCCCTTGCAGCTTTTAAAAACAAAACATGATATTTTTACATTGGTATATTAATCTGTATAATTGTTATAACAATTTTTTTTCTTATCTTTATTTATTAACACAACAATACTCACTGTCAGTAAGCAAACTTGCTTAACCTTTTATAAAGTATTAGGATCAAGGGAAACAGGAATGGAAGAGACTCCCCCCGCCCCCATGGTGCAGCAGTTTCTTTAATCTTGGAGTTTCTCCCGCATGCCACCTCACCTCTGATTTGTGGAAGGGCCCCATTGCTCGCTGCCCATGCCTGGTGGCTGGGGGGCGAAAACTGCAACATATTTAAACTGCAGTTTTCACCTCACCGCCTTCAGGCATGGGTGGTGAGTGATAGGGCCCCTCCACCAATCAGTAGTATGGGGGCATGCGGGGGGCAAAGTCTAGGATTAAAGAAGCCAACCCTCCCCCCCTCCCCATCTTCTCTTCTCCAGACTAAATCATCCTAGTCCTTTCAGCCTTTCCTCATAAATTGTTTTCCAGAACTCTGCTCATCTTTCTCAGTCTTTGCTGGATTCTTTATTCAGGTGTGGGGTGCAAAACTGAACACTGTGCTCTAGGTACAGTCTTACAAGTGCTGAGTAAAGTGGAAGAATCTCCTCCCTTGATTTGCAAGTGACACTCCTATTAAGAAAGATGTTGTTGACTTATTTGCAATAAGAGCATTCTCTTGCCTCATATTCAGTTTATGGTCCGCTGTAACTCTGGTTCTTCTCAACAGCACTTTAGCCTAGCTAATCATTCCCCAGTCTGTATTTGTACATGCAACTATGTCATCCTAAGTATACAACTTTGCACTTGTTCTTGTTGATAGGACCTTTCTAAAGACTTACCTGCCAGTGGTGTAATTTGTACACATTACTAAATTAGGTAGTGATTTTTTGATGTCACAGAACTGGAAATAATTCCTGGCTGGCAGAAGTAATATAGCAATATATAGGAAGAAGTGTTCTAGCAGCATTCCATCACTTTAACCTGCGTAATATTTTGGTGCTGATAGAACTTTGACAAGAGGTTTTATGAAACATCCAAGATTCCTCCAGCATCAGTCACTCATGCCTCCAGGATGAAATGTTTGTCTATGCTCAGTTTTGTACTATTTTAACTATATTGGCTTATGTACAGACATCGTTAAACCAGTGCTTCCTACTGGCTCAACTTGAGTCAGAGTAGATTAATCCTGATGTCACCAAGTACATGTGCTGCCAGATACCACTTGTATCTGATGGGACTATCCAGCAAAGCAGTAAATTAATCTGCTGCACCCTAATTTCTGTTCATATGTAGATGATGACACTTTACTGTGCAGCAAATTCATCTGCTGTGCAAGAAAGCATCTTGTAGACACACCCACTTGGGATGCACTTATGCCAGTTTACATGGGTATAATTTGTTCCTTTGAGTGTAGTGAAGTAAACTTCTCTACTACAAAACAGAGAGCCTGGGACTCTGTTATTTCAGGAGACAAGTTGCCCAGAGAGGGAGCACTGCAGGCCAGGCAAGGACACAGCTGTAATTGGGTTGCCATAGTAACTCAGCAATGAGCTCAATTAGCAGGCAGCCCAGGGTAGTCTCCTGACCAAAAGGGGTTAGGGCCCTGTGGGGCATATAAACCCAAGGCCTGAGCTAGCAAGTCAGTAAAGTTGCCTTGGGTGACCACTGAGGCCCTGGGAGCTCATAGGGGTATAACCCAAAGTTGGGAGGCTATCCTGGTACTAGAGCTGAGGACAGCTTTCCCATTTAAAGATGCAGTGAGCCGCTTCCCCTTTTTGTTGATTTTGGTGGGCCTGCAGTAGAGAGTGTATGTTATAGGAAGGAGGCTTATCTTTTGGTTGCAGTTCATACCAGTGGTTTGGGTTGGGATTGTGAGGGACAGTATTTGGAGGTCCCATTATTGCCCTAAGGGTACGTGATCACCTTGAGCCCTGCTGACTCAAGGATGAGTGAGTGGTGAGCCTTGAGCAGGGCAGAGCATGGGGCTTCAGAGTCCAAAGCAGGGCTGAGGAGCCTAGTACCCGAGAGGGGCAGACAGAAGGGCCAGGAACATAGCAGACAGGGGCCAGGGCCTAGTGCCTGAGAGGGGTGGAGTGGAGACAGGGGCCAAGGGTCCAGTGCCCAAGAGAACAAGGCAAGACTAGAGCTGGTGCCTCAAAGCCAGGTCCAGTACAGTGAGCCCATGCTGGAAGGCTTAGCTAGAGGAAAGGGGCAGAGGCTGAGGAGGCCGAAGTCCCAAAAGAAGAGAATGATGATACAGTGACATCTGTGGAGGCATGGGATATGGTGTAGGGGCAGAGAGAGCCACACAATTAGTCTCTAAGGCTTATAGATGCCCTGGGGCACAGATGAGTGGAGAATACCCACACAACTCAGGAGTTAAATCAAGACCAGTGGTGCAGGAGGGACCTGATGGCTAGTGGACAAAATAAGGCTCGCTTGAGCACTCTCAAGGCAGTCCCCCTTCCTATACAATAGGCACATCAAAGCATGGTGGGTGAGAAGGAGGTTAAGGTACCCTAGAGAGAGAGAGCAAGGCACAGGTTGCAGAGCCATCAGAGGATTTTACGACCACCCCTGGGCCCCTACCATGTTACATACTATAAGAACCTTTTGTACTGGTATACCTATCACCAACCCTGAAGGGTTGTACTGGCTTAATTATATCAGTTGAAACCACTACACTTTAAATAGAAGAATTGTATAGAACAAGCATACAGGATTACTTCTCTTCTATGGTCCTGTTAGATCTGCTATCCTGAAAGTCTTCTGCCAATTACACTCACTGACTCACATCCGCATGGTACAAAGAAGAATATGCCATGAAATGACAAAAATCAGTGAAGACAGCTTTCTTGTCTACTTGCAGCTACTGTAAATATCTGTGCTAAGGACAAGAGACTAGGGAATTTAATTTCACTGAAAAAAAAAAATCTGCCTCCACCAGAAAAATGACATAGATGTGTCATTCCTCTAAAGCTAAAAAGAATCCTGCCACTGACTGGCCAAATTGAATTTACATGAAAGTGTGTTAATAAGGTGTTGGCATTCTAAGACAGAGAGGCTGGGCTGAAAAAGGAGGAGAAAAGAAGTGAAAGAAACAAGTAAAATACTGAAATTAAAAAGGGAATAATAGAAAAGCAATTATAACAAGTTAAGCTAACTTACTAGTCTAGTCTATTTTACTTAGGGTAACAGTTTCAATAGAAAAAGCACATATTAAAAGAAGATAGTTTCCAGAATGTAGGCTTGATGTGGTATCTCTATTTTATAGGTAAGCAGCAAGCAGAATTGGCTTGAAATCACAGCCAAAAACAAACATGAAAGAATACCTGTAAATTCTTTTTCATTAGATAACAGCTATATCTGGGTAAGTAGATGACTGTATTTTTTTTAACTCTTTTTTTCTTGTGAGATTTTCATTTCTGCTTAGTCACCCTTATTGCAGATATGAAGTCCAAGGAACTATTACTCCTATTTTAGGAACCCAAATAAGTGAGCCAACTGATGATGAAATCCAGAAGAAATTTGGCTTTTCGCTCCTTCCATGACAATTCAGATTTCCACAACTTTTCTGTCAACTGTTAGCTCTTAGGAGTAGGAGTTATGTGCATGTATATCAGTTGGGATCTACAAACTGCTGTAATACAAATAAACAATAGTTACAGAGCTCCACAAGGGCATAACAGAACTAGTGATGACAAGGAGATTACTTTTAGCAAAAATACAGATTCGATTAAAGCCTCATAATATTATTAAAATAATCATAATTAAATCATCTATTTATTGTCTTGTTTAGCCTCTTTGGGCACATCCAGATGAGCCCGCACATGCCTTTTGCAGCATCTCAAACCTCTTAAGGGGAACGTGCAGGAACAAAAAAATGTCCCCCGTGCTGCAAATTTGCTGTGGGGGAGCAAAATTATCCAAGGGTCAAACAATACCCTGGGAGAAAAACCAGGTCAGTCCTCCACCGGAGGCTGAGCAACTGGAGGCTCAGTCCTCCACAGAGTTAATCTGGCATCCTGCCAACATATCTCTCTGGTTAGCCCTTTCTCCAGTCTTGAAGCACGCTGCCTGCCCATGTGGTACAAGCTGCAGGGACCTGGACTCAGCTTCTGCCAGGTAAGTAGGGAGTTGGGGGGCTGGAGGAGAAGGGAGGGGACTTTCCCCAACTCCCTGTTCATTTTCCCCACTCCCGGCTCATTCCCTTAACTCCCCACTCACTCACCCCACTCCCTGTTGGTTCACCCCACTCCCCTTTCATTCCCCTTGCCCCCGCTAGCTCTCCCAGCCCCTCCCCCCCCACACACACACTCACTGGCAGTAGCAGAGAATGAACAGGAGGCTGGAGAGAGTGCGGGTGAGTGCTGGAAAGGGAGCCCCATTGCCCGAGCTGGAAGGGCTGGTGGTAGAGGATCCAGACACCCTGGCTTTGGGTCTCCCTGCAGCTGCCTGTGCATAGCTGCGGTTCCCCCCACAGAGGGGCCACATTGGTGGGACTGACTGAGAGGGTGTGCTGACTGGTGTAGTGCACCTGGTCCCTTAAGACACTGGTGATTTAGGCTTTGGGGCAGGGCCCTTCCCCTTCCCACCCCCAGCTGTGGGGGCTAAAGAGGAGCCCTTCCTACTGCTCTTGCCCTTGGTCCCCCATGAAAGGAGAGGGGACTTGGGAACCCATCTGGGAGTGGGGCCTGGCCAGAGGCAACCCTCTGGCCCTATTGGCTCCCTAACAGAGTCCCACCTGCCCCTGCAGCAGAGATTGCAGGCTTCTCCACCCCTGGAGGAGGTTGGTTGGACTCTGCCTCCGGAGCACAGGACACGGGGTCATGCAACCCCTTGGGGGCTTGGCTAGTATCCACCCATATAGTGGGGGGCTGCAGGAAGCTCAGGAGGGCATCTGCCCCCACAAAAGTTTCCTGTCCTGCCATTGTTTCACACAAGGGCGGGGAAGACAATAAAGAACAAATGCAATATCCCACCGGGCTGATAAATCCAATAGGGGCAGGCTGGGGTTGTGGGACAGAAGGAGGATAGGGAAGAAGGAGGCTGAAGCTCACTGAGCCACAGCCCCACAGGAAAAAAAGAACCGGGATGCCTATGCTTTGAGATTGTAGTGGGGAGGGGGAACACACACACAAGGTCTGGGGAAACTCGAGCTGCCTTACTAAGCCACATGACAAACACCGTGTCAAGGGGAGTAGACCACAGGACTTACCACACAAAGGCAAAAACAAAAACAAAAACACACACTGGGAAGGCTGGTGAGGCAGGTGGAAAAGGTGGCTGGAGCAGTGGAGGTACTTTGTGGAAAATCTGTCCAGAACCCTCTCAGGCCTCCAGCCAGTCACTCAGCAGCAGAGCAGTAGGCAAGAAGACAAATCAGGATCAGATGCAGTGAGGTAGCTGTGAGGGAGGGTAGAAGCAGTCAGTCAATTAGGAAGTAATCCAGTGCAGGTGTGGCATCAGGTGGTGCAGCAGGGAATCTCCCTCTCACCTGAGAGGGGGCAGCAGCAGCAGCTGTAATGGTAGGAGATGTCCAGTTCACTCACTCAGGGTGTGCTTCTGGTGAAAGTGGAGGTGAAGGTGGGACTGGCCTGCCAGGGGAGCTGGGACAGGTAAGGTTCCTTTAGGCTCTGGCAGTGATGGTGGTGGAGGAGCCTGTGCTGCCTGTGGGCCCTCTCCCAACCATGGTTTGGAGGCAGGCTAGGCAGCAGACTGGAACAGGGGTGCAGAAGCTGGAGTGTGGTGCAGTGTAATGCCCTCCCCCCACAGGGGGAGTAGCAGTGTGCAGCAGAGGACCCCCCCCCACCCAGGGGAGGCAGCAACAGCAGCTGCCCAAGGCAGGAAGGGGTGCAGCCAACTTACTTCAAAACCTCTGAGACCAAGCCAGCAGCTAATTGTAGCCAGAGGCATGAAAGGGCCTGACCATCTTCTCCCCAGAAGCTCCTGAGACCAAGCTTGCAGCAAGTAACCCTGAGCTGCTGTCCAGGGCAGGTTTTTATACTGCTGGAGACAGCACAGATGCTGGCTCTGTGCTCTAGCTTGCCCTGGCTGCAGATGTGGGAGGAGCCAGACAGGGTAATTTCACCCCAAGTGGCACAATTTGCTCCACAACAAAGTGCATGTCTGAGCACGTCCACTGAGGCAAAAAGCCCCAGCTCAAATTTGCTCCGCTTCTATTTGAGCTGCTACAAGCACACATGCTTCCATGTGTGGATGCGTCCTCTGTATCTAATCATTTACTTATATAGGAATAGGTGGTGCAGTTGTCAAGCTTTTCCATTATAACACTACTTAAACTGGGATTGTGGATTTATGGTCTCATGAAATAAATTGTAATTGTGAATCTTGCAGTACGGTAATCATAGATTGCAAATCATGGAATAAATAGCTATGAGTTAAGAGACTGATTTTATTATAGACTACTTAGAAACAAATAGTTATATGGGATGCCTATCTAATGGTTAGGGTAAAGGAATAGTAGACGGGTTGCTTGGGTTCTGTTTTTCAGTCTGTCCTATAGACACAGAGCTTGATCCTAATGTGGATTTCTATTTCACTACAACCTGTTCAGCTCTGGTAACAATGGTGGTAATTTTAATGTGGACAAAGCAGTGGTGTTTTTGTAACTGTGCCAGAGCAAATCTTGATAGACAAAGATGAATAATATTGGTAGCCAGATGGGCTTTATCTAGATTGGAGTGCCTACATTTGCTACCATCACTAGAGCTCCACAAGTGGTAGTGGAAAAATGGAAGAATTTTTAAGAAAAAGTGAAGCATAGAGTTTGTGATATTAGATTTTAAAAAATCACTTAACTTTGCTACACTTCACATTGCATATTGTTAAGCTGGAGATAATAAAACCTTCTTCTTAGGTTTCTTTAAAGGTGCTTTAAGATCTTGAAGTGAATTAATTGCACACTATTATAATAGAAACTTACTGTACAAAATCACTGGTGGCAGCCTAGAATTTCTAGAAAGATCTTTGTGGCTGGAGGGAAGGCTGTTAGGAAAGAATATAAAGGATCTTGTAAGTTTGGGAGGAATTTGTTATGTTTCAAAAGAAATGTTGACCACAGGAACTGGCCACTGTAGGCTACTTAAAGAAGTAAATTTTAAAAATGAAGCACAATAGAAATGGAAAACTGGAAACATACCAAGATCGACTTTTACATTCTAGGTGTTGATTCCTCTGAGAGAAGAACAGAGGCAACAAGAGGGCATAACAAAATAGTTTGCCACAATGTTAAAAGTGATGTGAAGGAACTTTATATGTCCTAATGGAGCAAGGCAACAAAATAGGATTTTACCAATAAATTCTTTGTCATCAGGAATAAAGTTTGGAATTGGATTGTATTCCCAGTGAAGGCCTAATGGGACCAGGATTAGGCCTCTGAATAATATCTTGGTTAAGAAATTGTTGAGGTAATTGTGAATTTCTGGAAAATAAGAATGGAGAAATGCTTAATGAGCAAGAGGGGCAGTGAGAAGCCCCAGAGATAGAAGGCAAGGACCATGTTAGTACCATCTGCGAGGCTTGGGCTGCGGTGTAGGGGTGGAAAAGGAGCTGCAGATAGCGCCCCCTGGCACCGGGGCGCATAAAGTAGGCAGCCTCCCACTAATTACATCAGTCAATTAATCAATTAAGATCAAAGTGTGGCAGGCGAGTAAGCAGGTGGTTAGCCCAGAACAGGAGGGCGGAGCCACCAATAGAAAGGCTCCAGCAGAGATACCCCTGTCACAGGGAGGTATCAGGAGACTAATAAAACGTCAGCCCATTACTCTTTATTTTTAATGACTGGTAACTCTGGGAACCACTTATTTATGAACATATATTCCTGGCTGAAACACTGTGAAACATCCAAATCATTGGATTTGGATGATGGGATTGAGTGCACACTTAGAAAATTTGCAGACAACACCAAGTTGGGTGGAGTTGCAGATACTCTGGAGGGCACAGCTAGGATGCAGAATATGCTGGATAGTCTGAGAAAATGATCCACAGCCAATCAGATAAGAGTCAAGGACAAGTGCAACATCCTGCACTTGGGACAGAATAATTGCATATGCAAATACAGGCTGGGGAATGAGTGGCTAGGCTGAAGTACTGCAGAGAAGAACAAGAGGGTTACCATGGACTGTAAGTTGAACATGAGCCAACAGCATGCTCTTGTAAAAAGAAGCCAGCAACATACTAGGCATATCTACATGTGCATTTATGCCATCTTAAATTTACTGCACAGAAAGTTACTGCACAGTAAGAGGGAATCGGCCAGCATCTACACATGCAGGCATTAAAGTGCATTAATGCCGTGTGCAGACTGACCTGGGACTAACTTTAGTCCCAAGTCAGTTCACAAACACAGTTACTCTTCAGTAACTAATTTGGTGTAAATTTGATACCTACATGATGCAGGTATCAAATTTACCCTTCAGTTAGCATAAGTCACCATATTTACTGCACAGTAATGGCATGCATGTGTAGACGTGCACCCATACTGTGCAGTAATTTTGGTTACTGTGCAGTAAATGTGCGTGGGTAGATGCATCCACTGGGTAGTGTTAGCAGGAGTGTCACAAATAAAAGGAAGTGATTGTTCCTTTCTATTCAGCACTGCTGAGGCATCACCTGGAGTCCTGTGTCCAGTTTCAAGGCCCACATTTCAAGAAAGATGTGAACAGTTTGAAAAGAGTACAGTGCAGAACAACAAAAATGATTAGGAGCCTGGGAGGCAACACTTGTGAGGAAGGCTGAAAGAACTGGGGTCACTTAGTCTGGAGAAGAGGAGGCTAAGGAGCTGTTTCATAACCATCTTTATCTAAAGGGCAGTTACGGAGAAGATGTTCTCCATGGCAATGGGGGGGCAGAGGAGCGAGGAGTGGGGAGAGGGAAGGAAATAGAGGGGAAGAGACAGGGCTAGGAACAATGGCCTCAGGCTTCAGCAGGGGAAATTTAGGATGAAGGTTTGGAGGAATTTTCTGAATATAAGAGAAGTCAAGCATTGGAATGGACTGTCAGGAAGTTGTGGACTCTCCATCCTTTGCCATTTTTGGTAGCAGATTAGACAAACACTTAGCTGGGATGGTTTAGTCAGGGAGGATGATCCTGCCTTGAGCAGGAGACTGGACAGGATGACCTTGCAGAGTCTCTTCCAGCCCTACTTTCCTATGATCTTGTGATCCTGTTGTATTTTTATAGATACTAACTGATACTAACAAAGATTTACCAAGGATAAATCAAGCCAGACAAATTAGCCTTTTTTGGTATAGGATTTTTTGCACATGCAATGCTGGAAAATGAACAGAACATAGCACTATATTTGGACCTTAGGAAGGTATTTGAATAGAGTGCAGTGTCCTAATGGAAATATCAAATTAATTTGGTTGAGGCAGAAACAGGATTTAATGGATCATAGATTGGTTATTGAACAACTGCCTGAGAGCCTACATAGACATCCAGTTGAGTCCTATAAAGATCAATATATAATTTAACATTTTAATAAACTATCTGCAGGTGAAAATAACTTGTGAAATGTTCAAATGCTACTAAACTAGGAGGAGTGGTAAACAGCATAGAGGAATAGGAAATATTATAAAAAGGTTCTTTAAGGAAGAGCTGAGGATAATATTATAAAGAAAGGTTTATATAGACAAATTAATAAATGGAGCAGTTGATGTTGAACAGCAACCCAGTCTCTTGAGGACTGTGTCCAGAAGGCAATAAATAAATTACATAGAGATATAAATGCAGCGATTTTGTTTGTGACCATAATTCTTTTTTTTCCAATATTTTGTTTTATCCCTTATGAAGGAAAACTGTGCCTTAGAATAGAAAAGTGAAGTTTCAAAAGAAAAGGTATATCTTTTAGTGGCATGAATAGAATGATAATTAATTTGGCACCTTCCTGCGTGTCTAAGATGAATAGAATGGATACAGTTTTCTGTTAATGGTTTATGGTACACAAACTATAGAAATTACATATCAAGATTATAGGGTAGAATAACTTGCTTATCTGTTGAACAGAGTGCTAGATGGGCATAGGCTGTATAATTCATGACTAGGGCCCACAGTTCCTGGACATATGTAATTACAACAGATTTTCAGCTTTCCTTTTTTAAAGTGGCTTTTAATCTTTGTGGTTGGGAGAAAAGCTTGAAAATATGAACAAAGTACATCTAATGAAGTAATGACTACAGACATTCAGAAACAGCAGCTTTGAGTCGTATGCCAGAGAAGACAGGTCTTCCCATATACTGAAACAGGTACAAGCTGGTTGCTTGGCTAAGTACTAAGGGACCCTTAGCTGTGATAGGAGGGAGAAGGGCTCAAATTGCTGTCTCTCAAAGGAAGTGTTTCTTTGCTGCTGTTCCTAAAGGACTATGGACGCATGCTGTTTCTCTTTATGTTGGGGGAAGTAAGGGTAGTGTGAGAGAGAGGAGCCTCTATCATTCTAAGCAGAGCATAACAGTTAAAGGGAGGTGTGTAGTGTGTGTGTGTGTGTGGAGGGGGGACTGTGGGTGCTGGTCATTTTTTACCTACATCCATCAATTGCCTTATATCCATGCTCTTTTGACAGTGATATGGAAACTAGACTGTGACATAAAAAATAAGTTACACAGCCATAGCTTACAATAAGGGACATTAGATTTCTTTCTGTGAGCTGTCACCTGTCCTACTGTATTCCTTCATTTCCATAGTACTTTGATTATATCCCTCATAATTCTTATGTCCCATAAGCCTTTGCATATTGTACAAATTTAGCTACCACTCAAAACCAAGAATGACTTTAAATTGCAAATCTTTATTTTTATGAAGTGTGGTTAATATCACTAGTCATATTGGTCCTAAATGCCTGCTGCTGTCTGATACTTCCATATATCTATCCTTACTGGCTTATGATCTGACTGGAATTGTCCTACCAATATCAACAGGGGAAAAATGCAGCACCCTTTTTCTCCACTTCCCTGCAAGCCATGCATATAGCCTTTCTGCAACCCAGCTATGTAGCTTTTCTGCACTCTTATTGCTCAGTGGGCTGTGGAGGCAGAAATGCCTTTCTACCCACTAAAAGGGAAGAGTGGGGAACTTTGTGTCATGATATATTTTTCTTTTTGATGTAAATACAACCCTGAAATATGAAAACATTCATATTTAAATGAAATCATTTCAGTTGCCCCAAAAGTCCTCTTTCCCATGGTGTTTCTGCTAAGCCCTCTTCTTGAAATCACTCTCTCTCGGGATACCATAACACATCAGAAGCGGAAAGACTGTCTCCTAGTAGGTGTGTGCGTACATGAGGTATGTATCACAAAAACAGAATGACAGTGTGACTTTCTTTTTCAACTGGCTACCCTACAGCAATAGTCTTCAACCTGTGGTCTGTGGACCCCCTGGGTGTCGGCAAACTATATCTAAGGGGTCTGTGAAAGATGAGTATGATCTATCAAAAGTATGTGAATACCCACACTTGCAATTCAAAGATGTCTTCACTTCCATTCATTCAAAATTTCCAAAGGAGTCCATACCTCTATTCAAAATATTTTAGGAATTCACAAATGAAAATGGTTGAAAACCATTGCCTTAGAGAAATGTCATCATAACGTGCCTCAAAAGGTTTTGAGTTCCAGGCAAGCAGTCCAGCTTATTTAGCATAGCCAGAAAAGATGTGTGTGCCCTGTCTAATTTTTCACTAATATGTCCAAGTGCAGGGGGCCCTAACAACTATGAGCCTATGAAATGCTTCCTTTATTATTGGCTTAATTTGCAGTGTACCACACTGTCTTAAGAGGTGCAGAGAGGTACATCCTCTTGTTGAGCTCTAGAAATATTTTATTTATCTAATGTTGAAGACACTGAGAGAGAGTTAGATTGCTGTCATAGCAAAATATCTACAAGTTTTTGCAGCCCTAGATCTACAACATTACACTGTCTCTAATATTGTGCAACTATTGGCAGCCTCACCATTACATAATGTTAATCTATATTTGTGATATGTGACATTTTTGCTAAACAGTCAGGGATAATCCATTATGGGGAAAAAACTTTCCGATTATATGTTGAGACTGTCTTGTACCACAACCATAAATGTGCCTCAGATAATGCTTCTCCTTGTTAAGACAAGCAGAGTGTAGTATTTCAGGTAAGAGAAATACTAGGGAATGCTATGTGTTTTTGAGACTGAAATAACCTGGGCTGAATTCAATCCTGGTTTGGTTCCATTAAAGTTACTAGAGTAACAGTAGGGATGAGCTAGACTCTTGGGCTTTAAAACAAATGCTTAAATCTAGCACAACTATGGGACCTAGTGATGGCTGCAAAATGCTACGAGTTTCTGGAACGACTGCAAAAATCTGCCACAGGTAGTCCTAAAGAATGTCACGTGTTCTTTGAAAAGCAGAACCATGGTTTTTTGTCTGGTCTAATAATGCATAGAGACCCCCAGTATTTGTGGCTTTACATTTTTTTCTTCAAAAAATATAATAGTTCAGGGCAATTCCCAATAAAATTATATGGAGAGCGACTAGAGGTTGTTTGCTAAAGAGCACCTGAGATGCTAAAGCCCTTGGATGAATCAGAATATGGCTGACTGTTTTCAGAGCTCAGTGAAAAATCCAATCTTAAAAAGCAATTTTTTTTACAGAAAATGAAAAACAGAAGACAGAAAAGGAAAAATGGGTATGGAAGAGTAGAGATGAGGGAAAATTGGGAATTCTCTTTATATTCAAGAACAGGGACTTCAGAATAACTGTGCGTGTAAGTCATAATGTTGTGATGACTAGATAGTGTGATTGTATGGGCTGTGTAAATGTCTTTAATACTGAAAAAAACAAGATAGGAAGGGAAATTGAGAAATTAGAGTTTGTCAACTTGAAGAGGAGGAATTCTTGAGGGTGGTACAGGAAGGGAAAACCTGGAATAGTATTATGTGACTTCAGCAAGCAGAAGTCAGCTTTGCTATCTGGAAATGTCTGGGCAATAGAAACAGTTAGAACAGTGAGGAACATTGTTCTTCCTGATTTGTATCCCTGTTTGTGTGTGGAGTAAAAGTCTGCCAGAGCCAAATTTAAAAACCATTTAGTACAGTCTCTCCCTCTTCCATTCCTTCCCCATCTTTTTTGTTTATATCTTCATTCTGTCTATATATTCATTCATGTGTTCTGTTTCCTTCCCAGTACAGCACTGATTCAGACCCACCATCTACATTAATTTTGTATTTCATACTTGATATTGTTCCATACTCCCCTTTTCACTCTCTCCCTTTGCTTTCCATCCCACTTGCTTAATTCTTCATCTGAACTATCTTGTACACCCTCTCATTTTTTGGTCTGGGAGAAGAAAATCAGGAGGAAGACAAGGAGAGATTTAGAAAGTGAGGGAGGGATGGAGTGTGGAAGGGGCTTTGTGAAAAGGGAGCCCCAGGGTTCATTAACCTATATTTGTAGCATTGGAGGCAGGGGTAGTCCCAGTGTTGGGTGGAAAAGTGCTCCCATGTGGTAAGCACTAACATAAGCAGGGACCTTGAAGATGCACCAGCACCCCACTCCACCCTCCCCGCCAAATATGGGAGACAGATTAACTTGAATACGGGCCTGTTCTGTCCTAGCTACCATTTCGGATCACTTGGAATTTGATAGTGACCAAAAAGTATTACTATTTTGAATGTTGTGTGGTATTTTTGTGAAATGAGTCGGTGGTTTTATCCTACATCAAATTGACAAGTTTCACTATTCTAACACTTGTGGCTATGACATGTGGATACCAATTTAATATTATTGGCACTGCAAGAGAAGTGCCAAAAGGGAGCACTGTGATATTAATTCATGTGTAGCAGTTCATTTCTGGAAGGTTACTGGCAGCTAATAAGCATATCCAGGCTGGTTAGTCTCACCTCTATCCTTGGAAAAACCTTTGAAAATGTATTAAAGATCGCATTTGTGGGAGTCCAATTGGTAAAATAATGCTGAAAGGCAACCAGCATGGCTTCACAGCAGGTAGATCCTGCCTGACTAACCTTGTTTCTTTTAATGACCAGGTCACAAAATGCTTAGATGCAGGAGTTGAGGTAGATGTAATCTCCTTGGATTTTAAAAAGGCCTTTTATACAGTGTCACATCCCATTCTTATAAATAAATTCAGCGATTGTGACGTACATTACTACACGGTCAGGTGGATAGAGAAGTGGCTTATGGGGTGCACACAGAGGATGGTGGTGGATGGGTCATTTTTGACCTGGAAAAATGTGGGCAGTGGAGTTCCCCAGGGTTTGGTCCTTGGACCAGTGCTGTTCAATATCTTCATCAGTGACTTGGATGAGGGTGTAGAAAGCACTCTGTCCAAATTTGCAGATGACACCAAAGTATGGGGCAAAGTAAACATACTGGAGGGCAGGGAGCAGATTCAGGCTATTTGGACAGGTTGGGAATGTGGGCAGAACAGAATAGTTTAACAAGGGTAAGTGCAAAGTGCTGCATCTAGGGAGAAAGAATCACCAACACACCTACAGGCTGGGAGGTGACTTTCTAAGCAGCACAGCAAGAGAAAGGGATTTTGGAGTCATAGTTGACTCCAAAATGAATATGAGTCATCAATGTCACAAAGTGATAAGTAAAGCCAACCTCACTCTTCCATGCATAAGAAGGTGCATGAAAAGCAGGTCTAAATAGGTAATGCTTCCCCTTTATGCAGCATTGGTAAGACCACAGCTGGAGTACTGTGTCCATTTCTGACTACTGCACTTCAAGAGGGATGTGGATAACCTTGATAGGGTCCTTAACTCATATGGTTAAGGATCTACAGGTAAGATTCAACAAGAAGAGACTGAGGGACCTGAGTCTCTTCAGCCTCTGCAAAAGAAGGCCGAGAGGGGATCTTATAGCCATCTACAAATTCATCAGGAGAGAGAGGGGGGCAGCAAGGAATAGGGTTTACCAGAGTGCTTCTTGGGGGGTTACTAGGAACAATGGCAATAAACTGACAGAGAGCAGGCTTAGATTAGACATTAGGAAAAATTTCTTTATGGTGGGGGTTGCCAAAATCTGGAACGGACTTCAAAGGGAGGTGGTGCTCTCCCCTATCTTGGCGGGCTTTAAGAAAAGACTAGACAAGCACCTAGTTGGGGTCATCTGACCCCAATGCTCTTTCCTGCCCAAGGCAGGGGGTCAGACTCACTGATCTATTAAGGTACCTTCCAACCCTAAAAATCTATTAAAGCTATATCCATGTACTGTCAACCTGATCTGAATGTAAACCCACAACCTAGAAAGTGAAAAACTTGACATACTATCAAAATGACTCTCCAAGGTTTATTCTTTAATCTTCATTTACCGGCTTTTTGAAGGGGTGTGCTGGGGAGCAGGGAGGGAGGAGGAAGAAGGGGAAGTGTGGCAGAG
The DNA here is from genome assembly GCF_001723895.1 of Crocodylus porosus. Classification (NCBI taxonomy): domain Eukaryota; kingdom Metazoa; phylum Chordata; order Crocodylia; family Crocodylidae; genus Crocodylus; species Crocodylus porosus. The sequence goes on from NW_017728951.1 coordinate 60,102,750, forward strand.
CTAAAATTTTCTGATACTAAAAAAAAAAAAATACACTGCTATAAAAAAAAAAACTCCAAATGTCAATGAAAAGCTTTTCAGCTTTAAGAATTCCCCATGGTTCTCATTCATGAAATTATTGACAGTAAATAACCATCCTGTCAAGAGTACGGAAACTTATTTCCAACAAAAGACTGGTAAAATTAGCTTTGGTGCACCTTGGGCTTTTTTTTCTCCTTGCCCTTCAAAACATTTTAACAATGCAGTGAAGTAGTGTGTGAGGAATGCATGAAATAGAGCTCTAACTTTTTTGTTCTGTGCTATAGTATAGTTGTTCTGCTTTCCACATCCTTAGGCAGAGTGACACTAAAGGAAGGAACTGAAAGGTGTGGAGCAAGGCCTTAAAATACAAAACAATGCCATGTCTAAAAAGGGACAACCAAACTGCTGTCAGCAAACTGAAGCAAACAGCTTTCAGGGAGGCAAATTGCATTGACCTTCCTCTTCAATAGAGAGCTGGCACATTGAAATGTGTGCCCCAGCTTATTCATCCTAGAGCTGTGAGGCCCAACCTTTTGGCCCCATAGGCTGGATGAATGGGGTGGGGGCAGGTCCACAGAGCAGATCCAGTCTATGGGCCTGACTGGGTGCACACAGGGCCAAGGCCTGATCAGTGCCTTATCAGGCTCTTGTCCCACACACTTTTTTTTTTTGCACCGGTCCTGGAAGCACTGTAATACCAGGTCAATGCATGGAGTGGATGGAGCACGCTCCGGTTCCACCACACACCATGTCACAACAGCAGCCCTGCACTGCACTGACCTGCCCTAACTCTCATGTGGTGGATCAGGCCCCTGTGCCCTGGCCCCCAGTGTTTGGACAGGGTGCCTCCACTTTGGCCCCAGCTCCGTGTGTGTCTGACCAGGCCTTTGCACCCCTGGTGCAGGCCCCTGGCCTCCTCCTCCTGGGCCCAGTGCCTCGTGTGCCTGACGGGCCTCTCCCGGGCGTGCTCCCATGGCTCCACGGGCCGGGTAGAGGCCGAGCCGCGGCCTTGCGGAGGGGTCGGTGGTCGGCAGGGCCCAGCCTGGGCGGGGGCCGCGGGGCTCTGAGGGCGCCACGAAGCCTCAGACGAGCGCTGCGGGGCCAGGCGCTGCCCCTCCCCGGGCCATGATAAGTGTGGGGCGTTGGGCCTCCGGTCCGGCCTCGCGCGCAGCGGCCATTTTCAGAGAGCGCTGCGGCGGCCCCTTTAAGCGCGGAGCCGGGCTGTGCGAAGCGCGTCTCGGCGGCCCCCTCCCCGCCCCACTGCAGTGACAGCCCTGCCGCCGCCCTCCGCCAGCGCCGTCTCAGCGCCAGAGCTGGGAAAGCACTGCCGCGCGCGGCTCTGCACCACCGCCGCCGCCCCGCGGGCAGGGACACCGGGAGCCGCGCACAATGGAGATGCCGCGCCGGGAGCAGAGCGCGAGCAGCCCCGCCAGCCCCTGCGAGGACGTGATCAAGAACCTGAGCCTCGAGGCGATCCAGCTCTGTGAGAGGGACGGTGAGAGCAGCCCGCCTTTGTGTGTATCCCCCCGCCTCGCCGGGAACAAAAGCCGGGCAGGGGGCGCCGGGCGGAGGCACTGAGGCTCGTCCTCGTCCCGAGGGGAGCCAGGGGCGGGCGAGGGGTGCGGAGCCCAGCGCCAGGCTCTCGGCGCCGTGGGCTGGTCACGGCCGGGGCCTCTCCCTGCTTTGTGAGGCCTCGGGTGCAGCATGGAAACTTGTTGCCTGTCATCAGGCTCTTTCAATCATTGTCATTATTATTACTGCATATTATAGTATAGCGTTAGATTATTAGTAATAATGTCATATAATCCATATAAGAAACATCATCATCCTCAAGGAGTCGAGGGACCTCAGCCCTGCTCCCAGTTAGGGTCTGCGAGGGCGGGGGAAGAGGCGTTGACATATCTTCAGCACCGTGGACAAGGTCCCTCATCCTGGGCAGTGGCTCAAGCCTGGCGGATGGGTCCAGTGGCCCAAGCTGTGTCCCAACCTTTGTTCTGTGCCTAGAGTCCCAAGCCAAAAGCTCAGCAGAACTGGGGAGGGACCAGGAACAGGAGATGGGCAAGCTGGGAAGGAGCAAACAACCTCCTTTACCATGTCTGTAGTGATGGCAGATCCAGATTGGCAGAAGGGCCCTGGGTAGGTATCATGTGAATGAAGTTTTGTTTCACAGTGCAGATGCCATACTAAGCCCTAGCTGATTTGCAACAACCAAACAACTCTGAGGCTGTAATAAGGGGCCAAAAGGAAACCACTGACCATATTAGCCACACACACTGAAGATTAAGCATCAGAAGCGAGGTTAATATTATTTGCAGTGTGGCTTCAGGGAGATGCATGGCATTAATATAATATGAGATAAACTTCTGTGTAGACAAAAAAATAGCTGAGAAAATGATCTTGCAGCTGCTAAATCCATTTGTGATGTCACCCAAATTATTTTTGCCTTCCTCTTTGCCATTAAGTAGTATAAACAGCTTGAACATTTTATGGTGTTCTGCAATTTGAGTGAGGAAGGAAAAGCTCAATTGAATGTAGTTTGCACTGTGAATTCACTGAGCAACTTGAACGTTAATTGCTTGAATTCATTTAACTTTTTTCTATAGTGGATTTTTTGTAGGAGGATCCATATTGTAGGTATCACTGCTTGATGGAAATGGTGATTCGGGGGGGGGTTAGTATTTTACTATGGACATGTCATTATGAAATATTCCAGTACTTTTGAGCTAACTATCCCATGACTGAGGCTAACTATCCCATGAATGACTAAAAAACTCTTGTTTTTTAGTATTAAAGGGACTGTCAAGTTATTTTTAAATAGTTCTTTCTGTTGTTACATTTACTAACAACAACAAAAATGTATTTTTAACCACAGATTTATATTTGATTTATAATTAAATTTATATATGAAGTAAATCACAAGTAGAAATAGAGCTTGTGTTGTAGGTTGATATCACAATTTATTATTGCAGCTAACGTTAACTTCAATTACATCTTCTCCTAGATCTGAAAGAATATATTGCTGTTGTTTTGGCAAAGTACCCCATTTATATGTGATTACTTTTATTGATACTACAGTGAATAGGAAATTGATAAATTATGTAACCTTTATTAACTAAGTCTAGTATGTTAATTGTGGCAGACTCCTAATTGATTCAGCATACTGTATTTAAGCAGTGCTTGGTTTTTACGAAATAGTCTCATAGAGACCAGCAGATTCAAAGAGTTTCTTCTAGGTTGTTTTAAAGTCAAAATATTTCCAGTTTAAACTCACATAATCAGAAAACAATTTTTCTATTCTTTAGATTCTGCTGTACAAATGAATCTTGATGCATATTAAGCCACTACATAATTTGGGGTCATTGCTTCATGCATAGAGGTCTACATTTTTAAAAAGATGCATCTGCCTTGCACATATAAATATACAATTGCATACCTAATTGGGCACAGAATTGAACTTGAGCATACTTTAATGCTTCCTACAGATGGCACTTAAGTACCAAAAATACATGCTAAAATGAACAAAAAAAGTAAACAAGCCTGGAAGCATTTAGCTCTCTAGGTAAGAGTGCAAATTATACTTTCAGTGTATTTAGGCACTTAATTGATTACCTATATTTAGCCAATGGCTTTACATGCATAAATATTTATGATTTATTTTAAAACACTGTATTTTTAATGCTTCTCCTTAGCATGAAAACAAGGCTTCCATAGCGCCGTGTCTTAAAACAGTCACCTTGAGACTTTACATTTGATTTGGGATCTTTTAAAAAGTGTTCTTTTATTTAAGCTGCATAAAGCTAAGATGGCATGTGATAATCATTTTGAAAAAAATGTATTTATAAAAATGTTGCAGTAGTTTGAACATAAAACATAACATACTCCTGATTTCAGGGTTACCTTTGGATACACAAGAGCCAGAGTAAAGCAGTTATTAAAAATAATGTTTATTGTGGGTTGTTTTGTTTCGTTTTTTCTGTATAGCTCACTTATGCCATCAGTGCTCTATTTGCAAAAGCAGCAAGAAGAAGGAAGTTGCCCAATTAAAATTCAGAGGAGAGATGAGCTGAGGGAACTGTAGAGTGGCACAGGAAACTGTAGAAGTCAAAACTGGGAGTTGGGGGAGGGACTGAGAACCCATAGGTATGGGGAGGAAGACATTACAAGGGTCAGAGGAATTACTGGTACTAGCTGGGCAAGGAGACTAACTGAGAACAAGTGGGCCAGAGGAAAGGAGGTGGAGAGGGGAGGAGTTTGATCTGATAAGGGGCAGGGAATAAGATTGTCTTGGCAAGGAGCCTTGGCTAAGGAATTGAGGAGGGACAGGCTGAAAGTGGATGAGGAGTATGAGATTGGTAGCTGCTGGTAAGAATAATTTGAGGTCAGATATGCAGGAGAGATACAAAGGAGGCAAGGAGCAAAAGATGGAACTGGAGGTAGGTGGGCAAGGAAACTGGGATAGAGAAAAATCTGATGAGTGGAGATTAGAACTGATACAAGGGCTCTGGGAAAATGAGCCATGGGTAAAGAAGAGATGGGACAAGTTGGAGGATTAGGAAAGAAGAGATCAAGCTTGGGCAGAACAGGCAAAAGAATTCATTAGCATACATTCCCTTTCAGAGCCTGAAATGAAACCCAAGACTCCTGCATCTCACCATTCCTGTGACAGCAAATATTTGCAAGTCCTACTAGCACAGTATTTCAAACTTCTCTGTTCCTTGTCCACATAGTGAATGACAGCCTACTATGGGCAAGAGTTACCTTCAATGGTCTGGATCTGGCCCTCAAAGCCATTTGACCCAGCTTGTGGACATGGCTTGGGGTTTTGGTAGTATTCAGCAGTGTGGGGCTTTGATAATTGTTGCTTTCCTGTGCTGCCTGGGGGAAAGCAGTGGCAGTGTGCCTCTTTTCCTACCTGCATTTGACCTGAAGTAGCCCACAGCCTAAAAAGATTGCTGACCACTGTGCTATTGTCATTAGTTGCTTCATTGGTTCACGTGACAGAAGTCAGTGTGACAAATCTCACAATAATGGTAGCCCATGTGGGCCTTGTTATGTTGCAGTACAGTGAAGTTTTTGCTTTTTCACTTTGCCTTGTAGTACAGATTAGAATTCCCCTCTTCTAACACAGGTCTGAGTGCAGTAGCCTCAAAAAGGAGAAAGAGGAGAGCTGTGGAAGGGTTAATGGTGAGGGGAAGTAGAATGGGACAAGAAACTGCAGAGGGCAAAACTGAGAGTTGGGGGAGTAATAGGGAGCCCATAGGTATGAGGAGGAGGTTTTAGGAGAAAACCTAGGATATTACACATACAAGCTATGTTAAAATAACTTTATTAGGGTGGCAAAGTTAAGAGGGCAGAAGTTAGAAAATGCCAGAATTAAGATTTCCTGGATGGTCATATCCTGGATGATCAGAATTGCTAGGTCAAGAATATTTTTAGGAAGACTTGTGCATTTGTTGGAGAAATCGTGATGTGAAGTGTGTAATGAATAAAGGCAGTGGGTTGGAGGAGACTGCAGGAAGAGAAAGCATGATTAAGATAGCTGAATGCTGCCATGGAAAAATTGGAGGTTATCATTGTTTCTGCCACAAAAAACATATACTACTGGGCAAGATATTTAAAGCATGGTTTTCATTTGTGGTCACTAATTGTAAGTTAATTTTCTGGGAACCTGACTTGATACTTTGGGATCTTATTTTCAGAAGAGATGAGCACTCACAGCTGCAATTTATATTATGCTTTGGACTTGTAAACCCCTATATAGACCTTTGAAAAGTATTGTACATAGTATAAGTGCTTTGAAAGCTGTACATCCAAAATTTAGTGCACATTGTTGACAGTAGTTTCCTAGTTTCTAGGGTTGGAAGAGACCTGAGCAGATCATCAAGTCCAACCCCCTGCCATGGCAGGAAAGAGAACTGGGGTCAAACAACCCTAGCAAGGTGTACATCTAGCCTGCTTTTAAAGACCCCCAGAGTAGGAGCCAGCACCACTTCTCTTGGAAGTTGGTTCCAGATCCTAGCCGCCCTGACCGTGAAGTAGCGCCTCCT